>NC_011915.2:62348-362348 GCF_000006355.2 Plasmodium knowlesi strain H
TTGCACTTTTGGGATTTTTTTTTTTTTTTTTTTTTTTTTTTGAGGAAAATTTTCCAAAAATAATTATTTTTATGCATATATACATTTACTTTTTATTCAAGACAGTTCGGTTTCAAAAGCACATTTTTTTAATGGAACGAATAATGCTATTTGAGGGGGTATTTTATTATTATTTTTTTTTTTTTTCTTTCGAATTAAAAGAGAAAAAAAAACTTTACATATGTGTTGTATATTTGTGTTGCATGAACAGAAAATTATTTAACTTAAAAAAGGGGCTAATTAAATGTAACGAATTTGAACATTTCTTTTCACTATTAAACATATAATAAACAATTAATACAATTCTGTTACACAAACACTGATCAAAAATTAAGTAAAAAAAAAAAAATCATACGTAACTATTCTGGTTATTCGCATTTTAAAGAATGATTTTTATATTTATTTAACATTTTCCATGATCATATTATTGGTACAACTTATTATAGCATAAATTGCGTTTCTGCTTTTTTGTTAGTGAATCCACATTTTATCTTAAATTTACCCATTTTCTTTTCGAACTTCTCAACCGTTCGATCTGTTCTTTAATCTTATGTATATGTATTTACTTATTTTATTCAATTACATGCATCAATTTTTATGTTTATAGTATAAATTATTTTACTGTTCCGAATATATTACGTATGGTTGATATTTTAATCTATTTAAATTCGCTTTATTATTATTTTATTTTATTTATTATTTTTTTTTTTTTTCACATTTCGTTTATTTTTATGACCCTTTTCTTATTTACCTATTTTGTGTAATTACGATTGTGCGCATAGTGTGTGTCACAACAAATGTTCCTTGGCATTTCAATATACTTATTCATTATCTATTTATGTAAATATTGCTTCCACGACATGGATACAATAATTAGTACAATCGTTATATACTGACAGTTTCACCTAATTCCCCCTTTAATTCTTGTCATTATGATAAATTTTACCATCATATAAGTTTGGGTTACCATCACCCGTTTTTTCTTCTTATAATTATTCTCCTTTTCAAGTGTATACTATTCTGCTTTCGCAAAAGCTACAAAGAATTATCACATTTATAGTAGTTCCCCTTCCCAATGTACACTGCGCGCACTTTGTGACGATTCATTCATATAACACTATCGTTTTGTATAATACTATATTACAAACGCACGATTGAGTGTAACATTTTTCATAAAGTCATTAAGGTATAAAGAACTGAATAAATAACCCCATTTTTAATTGAACGATCTTGTAAAATTTAAACGCTTACATATATTTCTTCCTGCACAAACTGTTACAATTATACACACACATATATATCCTATATATATATAATTATATTTCCATTTTCCATCATAAAAAATATTTTCCCTTGTACCGATGCTTTGTCTAATGATTTCCCTGATCAGCATTTTTTTTTCATACTACTATCCTCTCCATACGTTTATGACACACTGGAGCATATTTTGTACTTCTACTGAAGTTGAATTTATAATTTAAATAAAATGAATATCCTCTAATGGTGGTTCCGTAATCGAAAGATGTTAAAAAAGGAGTATAACCCGAAGTCAACTAGTTTTTTTCAACTGAAAAAGTGCAGTGAAAGGTTAATCCCCCTTCTGCTCCGTACAACTTTTCCCTTTCACTATTTTCCATATAATATAAATCGTGTCTTTTTTTTTATAATTCTTTTAAAGGCGTATGAGGTTTTATTTAACCCTTTATAAAAATGAAAAGTTCGAATTTATTGTGTGTTTTCGCCCAGTTCCTACTATAGTGAGATCCTAAAACTTAAAGGTTTTTCCGTTCCATTACATGCAAAAATTTTTAGCACAAGTCTCCAAAATAATCGATCGCAAATTTCAAAAATGTATATGCACAATAGGGAACAGAGATGCTGCTTTTTTAAAATAATTCCCACGTATAATATATGCCTCCTTTCTTATCATTTTTACTTCGTCTCATTAAGTGTTGTTCGTTTATCTATAGACAATTTGGTCCAGGTGGAATCATGGAACAGCATTATTCCCGCCAACACAGAAAAAGGATAATAAATTTACAATGACTTCCTATTCACAAATATCCAGCAAGTACATATATATATATATATATATATGAAATTTACAAAAATAGAAAAGTGAGTTTCAAGGACTAGTTAACATCTGGTACTATTTATCCCATAAACTTCAAATTAAG
Source organism: Plasmodium knowlesi strain H (assembly GCF_000006355.2). Taxonomy (NCBI): domain Eukaryota; phylum Apicomplexa; class Aconoidasida; order Haemosporida; family Plasmodiidae; genus Plasmodium; species Plasmodium knowlesi. The sequence goes on from NC_011915.2 coordinate 64,565, forward strand.
AGTTCCAATAATTATACGAAATGATTTAACTTCACTCACTTTTTACCTTTTTTGATGAAATATGTTTATCCCATATATTGTGATTCTTCTATCCTTCAATGTATTATTATATTTTTAACAATATACCATAGTGTGCCTTATCCCTAAGTATCCTTACATGCATTTAAATATAATTCAAAAATGCTAATAAAACGTGAATACTTAAAGGATACATTCAAGTTAAAATATCAAAATACGCGAACCTCTTAAATTATTTCTATCTACATATTTAAACGTAAAAAGTTGTATTTATCATTGCAGAATTCTTTGCGCAAAACGCCAAAAATAATAGTTCATGTATATTTACATGTGCATATATATATATATGTAGAACTCTTTCCGTTTTCTCTCTATAAACACAATTATGGTTATCTTAAAAGAAAATACAACGACCTTTTTCTTTACAATTGTCATGCAAGCATGTATAAATGACAAAACATAAATATGATACATACATTAGAAGAAATAATACGTCTACTGCTAAGATATCTTATGTAGAAAAAATATTATTATAAAAAAAATATAAAATGAAGTTTATTTTTTAAAAATATAGAATATTCACTATATATATTTACATACACAACAAACCTTTGAACGTCAAAATTTTGTGCACCCATGAAGGGTTTTAAATTTGTCATTTTTTTTTTTTTTACAAACTCTGGTTTTTAATAACATATAAAATTTAAAGTTTCATTTCCATGTACATAGTAAATTTATCAGTTCCTTCTTTCTTATAAATATATGCCAATCTTAATTAGAGTTATTATGCTTGGCAAACAACAGTACTCCTATAATAGCTGCTACCATTAAAAATGTCTGTGTTCCTAAACTATTCCATGCATAATAACTTGCTATCATACCAGGTACAATATATATAGCATTTTCCTTAAGTTTTTGGCCTAGTCCTGAATTAAACTGGTTTATATTAATTTCATTCCTGTTTTCTTCACCCATATATGAGGGTTCTCTGCCATAATAACTATCATAGTGAGATGGTGATTCCAGGTTTTCATAACTTCCCCATGGGTTATTAAAATTACCATTGTTGTAGTTGTTTCTTCTTTCATTCATATTTTCACCAGGAAAATGTAAATTATCTCTTGATCCTCCAAAATTAGGGTTCATTTGAGATAAGTTCCTTGCATTCCTTGACTCTAATCCGCTAACTAGGCATTTTCCATTAGGACCACACTCCTTAAAAATGGTAATAGAAATGTTTTACACATGAATTATACGTAAGGATAAGCATACATTCACTGGTATATTAATAAAATTAGAATATATAGAGAAAAAAAAAAAAAAAAAAGTTGCAGCATATTCATTTTTAAGTTACATTTTTGTGGGAGTATTGAAGGGCCAGAATTACGAGGGTAACTGCAGAAACCTTAATAAGGGAGTTTAATGAACATAGTGATGTTCCTTTGATTAGGCAATTTTTTCCGCTGGATCTGCTAGCAGAACTCCTGTTCTTATCTTCATTTTGATTCTTCGTGTAATTGCTATAATTCGACATTTTGGAAATTATTATTTTTAATTCAATTTAATTTAATTCAGATTAAAAAGATTGAGGAAAAAATTTTTAAAGCTCATACAGTATAATATAGCGTAAATGAATATTCACGAATGCATTTAAAATCAGTATATTTATATTACGCTTATTTTTTTTAAACAAAAATATATAATAAAAAAACCTTATGATACTTTTTAACGCATTTATTAAAATGAAATTAATTAATATATTTATTAAGTAAAATTTTTATTTAGTTATAGATTTAATTATATTACGTCATAATAAATTATATATTTTTTTTTTCTTAAGATTGTTCTAAATTTTTATCAATTTTTCTTTCTTGTGCCAATAAAAGGAACTATTTTTATAAAAAGTAAATTAAATAATAATAGTAATAAATTATTCATAAAAAATAATACTTTACTAAATATAAGACAATATAATAGAAAAAAAAAAAATTGTATATTAGCACCAGTTTTATGAAGAATATATATAAGAGTCGCAACTTATCCAATCTTATTATAATATTTTCTATCGTGGGATGGATCATGAATTTCTTTCGAAATACGGCGTAGTATTTTTTTTTTTTTTTTTTTTTTTTTTTTTTTTTTTAATAATTGGCAATGTAAGATTACACTTGATCAATAAGGAATAATAAAATTTACGAAATCGATAAATATAGGAAGATTTAGTTTTTTAAAAAATATATATAATAAAATGGGTATAAGAATAAATACATAAAAATATTATTATTTCTGTTTACATTTATATTTTTCAATGGAAATGACATATTTGTATTTCATTTGCATATTCTGAAGTATAGTCACAACTACGGAAAATGCGATTATTTTCAACATTTTTTTGTGCATTTTTTTCTCCTTTTTTTTCTGAATTTTATAATATTTATAAATTTACTGTGCAAAGTAATGATAAAATTGGGTCACGAATTGATGGGGGGAAATGAGAAAAAATCAAAATTTAATAAAAAATTCCGCATGCTTTTATTTATCACCGTGGATCCATATTTTAACCCTTATGACGATATTTTTTACTGAAATTGTACCACATTTAGGGGAATACGTTCATAGTTGATAGTTTAAATGGAATTTCAATGTACTAAGGTAATATAATACTAATCTATACATATATATTTGCATATATATACATATCATGATACGAAATATTTAATAAAACAAGAATGGATCAATGAAAGGGGGGGCTAATTTATAATGCATCCAAAAATATTTTAAAAATTTCCAAGAGGAAAATTTTTAGTTCTGCTTTAATAAAGAAAAAAAAATAAAATAAAAATATACAGAACTATTTTACTTTATTTATAACTTAGAGGAAATAATTACAAAATAGTAATAATAGTAAAATAAATTGTCTTTAAAATAGTACAGACAAACTACGTAGTATATGATAGTGGGCAAATTCCAAATATTTCTAAATTTTCTAAAATTTTAATTTTTTATTCTAGAAAATTTCGTCCTTTATGTAAAATTCTTTAAGTGATCAAATGTATTGGTTTTACTGAAATATTATTATAATGATTCCGTTACGTATAAACAGCAAAAAGACGATTACGTATATTTTTTTCGATTAATCATTCCGAAATTATGCAACTCGTAAATTTCATTTCCATGTTTTATTGTTTCTGAAAATACAACATTTGGTCTTGTAATGTTATCGTATATTTATACCATCATTCTTTAAAAAACATTCTTTTAAGGTTCAACTTATTACAGAAACGGATATATGTATATATATATATACATATATCCTGCTTTTCATTTTCACCTCAATTAATTATATCCCATTTTTTGCAAAAATAGGTTCACGTGACGCAAGTCTCTTGTTCCTTTTTCAGAAGAACATCCTTTGACAGTACGCGTGTCTGTACATTGTGCGTGATACATTAACGAGCACCATATCGATGCGCCAAATGATTAACGGTAAATTTTATTAACCAATTGGCATTCTGATGCATGCATAACAGAATCTATATATGCACACAAAATGTAACGTTTTAATATACTAATTAGGAATAGGACGTACACAATGCTATTAAGAAGTAATTGAATCTATATAACATGATTGACCTTCAACTGACGTGATGAATTTTTATTTTAAATGATATAATTCTCATTCTATTGTTTTCTTTCGACCCCTACGCTTTTCTATTGCTGAGTTCATGTAATCGTCTTTATTTGATGGAGACGGAGAAATATAAATACACGTTTTAACAACAGTTCTTTGTAGTAAGAAATTAAGGTATAAAAAATGTAAAAAAAAAAAAAAAAAATGGTTCAATCGTGACGTTCTTATTCATGCCCTTTGGTACATACAAACTTTATTCTTTATTTGGTACACTTCTATTGAATGCTACCTCTGTAGGAGAGGCATAGAATTTCCACTTCATATTTCCACATATTTACATAAAAGATTACACACATTTTGGCATAGTATATATAACTAAATTTAGTTAGAATTTTAATTTGACTTCCTTAGGATTCCCATAAGGAAATATAATAAAGCCGCATTAGTCATTAACGCATCGTCTAATATCATTGCTCTATTAATGTGACAAAATTTCCAAAACGATTCCGTTAAAATTTATCCGCACAGGAGTCACAGGAATCCTTGAGAAAAAAAAAAAAAATTCTCTCTTTTAACATTTTAAACCTTTTTTTTTAAAAGATATTATTATCATTTTTTAGGTAAGGTACAACCTTATAAAATTCAATAGACATGAAAAGAACATTTCCACTTTTGTCTTTTCTCCGCCTTATAATATTCTTATTATATGGAACATACTTTTGCGAACTTCGGTAAAATTTATTTACCAATGTTTCTCTTCTTCGCATATGCATATACTCCCATCGACGCATGAGAATTATTCGCAAAAGATCAATTCTAGGAATTTTTATTTTACGCTTCATTTGACATAGAATAGGAAATATCCTACGTACATTTCAAGCATTTCAATAATTGCAAAAAAATTATAATACATAGATGTAAAAGTGAAATGATCAATAATTTGACTCCTTCCATGGTTTTCGCGCTATTTATGCAATACCTCCCTAAGCAGTAGGATATATAATATAAAATGAAAGTACCATATTATATTATGATTAATTTTTCGTTTTTAATTTTTAGAAATTAATAAAATTCTAATATAGAATTAGTATTAATTTTAAACATTTTTTTTTTTTTTCTTTCCTTTTTACTAAAAAGGGGGGATAAAAATAAATGTAAAGTACATTTCAAGATATCAATTGTGTTAAATGTAATTTACTTCAAATAGATAACGTAAAAAAAAAAAAAAAAAAGTTGGAACACAAAAAAAAAGCAAAAAAAAAAAAAAAAAAAAAAAAAATCAAATAGAAAGTTGCAAATATTGTGCCTGCACATGTATAATGTGGAAATTATCAAATTTCATATAATATTCTTTTCTTTTTTAAGGTAACTTACATATGTCTGAAAACATTTTATCAATTAAAATGAAATAATTTTCTCTTTTATTTATTTTTCAAACTTTTCGTCATTTGTTTTTTTGTTTTTAATTTTTTAATCCAATTTACTATTTTTTCTAAGACTATTTCATTTCCAGGCTCCGTGGTTAACCCGTGCTCCATATTATCTAGTGAAATCAATTCTTTATTATCATTATCTAATCTATTAAAAAATGATACTACGCCTCTATACAAACAAAAAATATCTTCCTTGGAATGAATAAACAATATAGGAATATCTTTAGGCATGTATCGCATATCTTTCTCTAAGTTACTCGTTGCTTTTACAAGTTCACACCAATATTTTAAGGTTAAGCCAATTTTGGAGGTAATATTATCAAAATTAGAAAGTTGATTTAGATAGGGGTATTTTTGAAATCCTATTTTTGTGGCAAGTCTTAATGTTGGAAACAGGCTACCAATTAATCTTGTAAATGGTAAATAAAATATTTTATATTTATATGAACGTGGTGAAGCTATTTTCTGAAAACAAATCATACTTGATAATGAGATACAACCTTGAATGTTTAATCTTCCTTTCCCATTATTTTGTGTCTTCTCTAACACTTGCAATGTTCTTAAAGCAATATTTCCTCCCATTGATTGACCAAGTATGTATATTGGAAGGGAAGAACATTTATTATTCGTATGTTCTTTACTAGAGCAGGGTTTATCATTACTTTGAGGATTATTAGTACCCTTGGAAGCTTTCTCCCTTTTGCGTTTATTATTACTCCGCACATTCCTTTTACATTTATCATTATTACTTCCATTGTCATAATTACACAAAGTAGTACACTCCTTAGCCTTATCACAAATTGCCTTCGAATTCTTTTCATTCTCCTCTAAACATAAATCATCATTAATTATATTAAGGTATTGTATTACGTCATGCACCAAATCATCAAATTTGTTAATATTCAGACTTAGATCTCCCCACCCGTCAGATAGTCCATGACCTTCTAAATCTAATGCATACACTGAATATCCATTTTTATTAAAATGTTCTATCCAGCTATCTTTATAAACATAATAATTATTTGCGTCTTTTAATATAACTTTATCGTTATCTACTATTTCAACATTCTGTCGTAAAAAGGTCAATCTTGCATGTGAATTTAGACCATGAATTAGTAGTATAATACCTATCGCGTTTTTTACTAACCACCCATAGCTTGACATTAATAAGCCATCCTTATTAAAGAAAGCACCAAGTTTGGGATTGCCGTCTACTTTAGTAGTTGTTGGGGTGTTGTTATCTTCTTCACGGGAAATACATTCATCCATTCTATTTATTAAAATACTAAAAAAAAAAAAAAAAAAAAACTATTTCACAACATCGAAAATGAAGAGGGGCCCATATCTATATACTTAATTACGCTTTTTTTTTTTTTTTTTTTTTCTTTTTTCCCCCTTATGAATAACTTGCAATTATTCAGAACAAACAGATCCTTTAATACTTGCCCCTTTCTACTATACATGTATAATAAAATATGAACAAAAAATCCTTAAGAAAAAAAGTAAAATCATACTTAAACAAAAATAGTAATATAACTTAACATAAAAAATGTAAATCCATTTTAAATCATTCAAAAAAAAAAAAAAAATTTTTTAATTTAAAACAAGGTTGCTTAATAAGAACAAATTTGAATAAACAGAAAATAATACATGTAACAAGTTAAAATTGATAAATGGCCCCATATATCAGAACAAATAAAAAAACCTAAAATAAATGAAAAAGCAGGAACATATATATTATTATAATAATTGCGCGTTTAAAAAAAAAAAAAAGAAAAAAAAAAAAAAAAAAAGATTACAGATCATAGACGTGCGGTAACTTAGTTATATATAAAAAAATGATCAGAAGTAGCCGAATACAAAAGAAAAAGATATTTCTAAAATGAATCCATTGACTAACAAATTTTATTTTATTTTATTTTTCGCAGAATGAATTTACTTTTTTGGTACATAAGTAAAATACTCTTTTATTTTGTTTTTAATTTATACTTTTTTATATTATACTTCTATTCTAATTATCTGAATTTCCTTTTGTAATAAATAATTTGTGAGAAAATTGTCGAAAGGAGAATAAGAATACCTATTCATTTGAACCAGAAATATAAAGATTTAAAGAACCGTATATTACAATTATAAATTTTTTTTTTTTTTTCCTTTTTCTTGGAATATTTCATTTTTTGTTCTATAGTAATGTAACATATATATAAAACATTTCTTCCTCATATTTATACCATTTATAATGATAAACAATTTTTCAACTAAATCACAACCCGCAGACACTCCAACCCCCAATATGTGATAGACTATACTTACATAATAATTTTTCTTAAATATTAAAAAAATTTATACCTTTTAGCATGCTTTGTATATATGTAATTATTCCTATTCTCATATCTTGTATTAAGCCCCCCATTTGATATATAGGTAAAGTATCAATAATTATACAAAATTATCATTTTAAATATAAAGAAAAAATGACATCCTAAAAGCTTAACATATACATATGTAATTATAAAATGAGTGAATAACTTAATTCGATTTTTGGAGGAGTTACATGTTATTTAAAATGAAAGTTTTTATATGTAATATGAATATATCACCGAATGTATGTGTCCTGTAACATGCATTTATTTATTCTATGTTTCAAAAGTAATTTATGAGGAAAAGCATAATTCTGTTTTTTCTCTTTTATTCTTATTTCCATAATCTTTGTACAAATACTTAAGGCATGTATTTATATTTTTATTCTCATTATAGGTTTTTATAGTAGAACAAGGTACCATTCTTATTAGACGACCATATATTGTAATTTCACTGTAAAGTTCTCAATTCTTCTGAATAGCATAATATTGTCCTGTGGTGTTATTAATTTGACAGAAGTTTAGCACACATTTTCAATTTTCTCTCCATTTAATTAAGATCTCCCATTTGTTATTATTATTATTATTTATTATTTTCCCTTTTCAATCGTATTCATAAACATAAGAAATATTTGCAATGGAAGAATCTTTTGGAAGTTCTGCACTTAATTTTTTGGGAAGTTTAATTCCAAAGCGTGGTACTTGTGGCTGTACCGCATTTTCAAGAGCTAATACAGCATCCCTCACCTTAACCATATTTTTGGCTTTATTTTCAATGCTCTTGGCGAATTATTATTTTGAAAATTTCCATTTGGTAATATAAAAATTATGCACAAATTATGCATAAATATAAATATGCATAAACCACATGTACTCTTGCTCACGATGTACTAGTTTATTAGCAAGGAATATATATATGTACACATGCAAACCATCCTTGTTAATCCTATTTTCTTTCATTTTTAATCGTTTTAGATAGCAGAAGATATATTTGAAGACGAAGAATTGGAAACAGGAAAAACTGATGAAAAAATGGAAAAAATAAAGGCAATGAACGAAGCAGAAATGACGCACCAAGTATGGATGTGAAATAAAATGGCCTTGGAATGCTATTCCTCGAATCCGTTGAAAATCAAAAGGATATAAATGGCACAAAAGAAATGGATAAGAAACACATCATAGACAGCACAATCCTTTAAATCGAGAAGTAAATCGTCTTTATTGATGTCATATTAGAAAAAGCATGGTAATCAAAATTGTGGATAAAAATTTTTTTTATGAAGAATCCTATATTAACAAGTGGTATAAAATACCGCTATAGGTTTTTGCTGTGCACTTAGATGAAAATGCAGAACATTTCCATCGATATTAATTCTTACACAAATTAATCTTCTTGACTCTACATATATGGAAAATTTATTTAAATATAAAAAAAAAAAAAGCGACACATTTGCTAAAATGAAAAATAAATCTGTATGAAGCACATACCGACAAGGTAATAAATGAATCAAAATTTCGCAAAAGACAATGTGACATACAGATAGGGGAAATTGCCTAACATGGTGATCAAGCAGAACAGTGTATGAATGGAACAATACAATAATTCGATCCAACAAGAGCAAAAAATATATACATGTACATATATATGTACACATACACATGATTAACGCACGATAAAATAAACACATCGAATAACCTTAGACACAAGTACTGAACGAATGGACAGAATTCCTCAGCCAAGAAAAAACGTGTGAACGTTTTCAGTGTTTTCCGAAAACGTACGAATGAATAATTCCTCTTATATAAAATAATATACCCATTAACATACTAAGTGTGCAATAAGTGTGAAAGGTAATTCCTCCGTACATGTACCTTTTGCTCACGAGTAATTTTTAGAGATTTTTTTTTTTTAAACTATGTCTATACTTTAATTGAGCATACATTCTATGCTCAGCTTGTTTGCGATGTTTGTTGCACTATTTTTTTCTCTACCATGATTCATCATTTGAAAAATTACGATTCTATTAATAAAATTTCCTCTAATTAAAAAATATTATATATATATATATATATATATATATATATATATATATATATATGTTAAAGTGTAAATTCCATAATATCACATTTTTCCAGAAACGCTCAGACCTCGCGCACTACTTATTTTAACTTTAACTCAATCTATGATTTTTCTGGAGAAGAAAAATATAACTCTCAGAAATATCGTAAACAATCAACAGAATTACATTTTCTTCGAGGAAATGAAATAATTCGCCATATATTCTATAGAATCGTAAGATTCAGTTCGTATGCACACTAGTTACTAAAAAATGAGTTAGAACATATTCATTATAAATAAACAAAGTATACCACAAGGCGCATTTAATGAATATGTCTCGAACATGAAAATCCAACCCACCATCTCAACTGTATTAAACAGCTAATAGGACACTACTACTCCAACATAACCCACCTCCGTTCTCCTATACATTCTTATTCATATAATAATGAAAAACGGCAAGTGAAAATAACACATTTAAAAAATTTCCTTCTTATATATTATGTTCTTATCATTTTACGTACAATATTATTAAAGTGTATGCTTCATCTTTTATTACAATTCTTTTTTAAACACCCCATTTTGAATTTAGCATAACCTTATTCATATTGCCTTTAATAGGACATATTAAAAATTCTATATCCCCATACAAATGCCTTTATAATAGAATTACGTGTACTTTATTATTTCTTTCTCTCCAATGTAATACTTTTTTGTACAATGGTTAAAACACGTGCATCTTATTATAAATTTTTTTTTTTTTTTTTTTTTTTTTACAATAATTAAGTAATAGAATACAATAATCCATTAAAAGGTTGTACATAATGGGATGTTACACACTGATGGTGATAAAATGATATCATACAAGATGCCATCATTATACACCCTCATAGATTTAATTAGATGTGTATGTCGAATACGTACAACTTGAGAAAAGGAAAAAAAAAAAAAAAAATAGCTTTCTTCTATTACAAATAAAGTACTATACTTCATCCTTTAAGGTGTAATAAAAGCGCGTCCAAGTAGTGCAAATATCTTTAATACGCATGCTACGCTGCACTCAATGTCGATATGCTATCACATACTTCTTCCAGTCTATACCATTATATGGATTGTGTACTTTAAAATATATATGGACGTAAGATATGCTAATAAACTCATTATTATTTCTAGACTCACAACAGGTTGAACCAAATTAACGATTTAACGAAATGAAGGCATTTAGTAACAGTAGACAGAATATCCTGCATGTACCTTTCTTTATGCTATTCTAGGTGACACCTATATATTCATAAATTATATATATTTATATGTAACAATATTAAGTTGCAAGTAATTATTTCGTACATTAAAGATACCTCTATAATGTGAAACATATTTTATTATTTTTCCAGTTTGCACACTTTTAAAAACCTTAAATGCATATACATTGATGCATAAAAATAGGTGTACGAGCATTGGTTCGTTTTTATAATTATTTCGAAAATTGTATACAATGAAACTGCGCATAATATATCCCAGCATGTAATAACAAGGAGCACAACTTCTACGTAATTAATGATTTTCTTACCCCCCCACCACAACGATCAGATGGCATTTCTAGAATTTTTTTGTGGTCATCAATTCGCACATGTAATTCATAGAATAAAACAGAATTATCATACATGAATAATATATTACTCTATGTTGTGATACTTCCTGCTTACACAATAGCGAATACAATGAGAAATATGGTGTGTCCATGCTATTCTTTATATATGGTATAGTATACTGTACTTAATATGGCTTACGGCACAATGATGGAACCATACAGAATTTTTCATAAGTACATTTCAATCATACATCCCCAGTCATTTATAAAATTGCACTATAATTACCCGACCTCCAACCTAACATAATTAAAAGTAGTCTCTTATTTTACTCTTCAGCAAAACAAGGAATGTTTTCTTCATAAATTGAAATACTTATTTATAATGCTATATTTTTACATGCATGCCTTCTTTTCATAAATTATGCTATAATAAAAAGGCAAGAAAGAGCACATACAAATTCATTAACAAATTATTACACAGCTGCTCGGTAACAACAAGAACCCTCTGAAATTATTTCGTAGAAATAACAGAAATTACATGTAATTCTTTCTTAGGTTAACCTAAAACTCTGCATATAAATATAAGCGAAAAAAAAAAAAAAAATTAAAGAAATTATTTAGAATACTAAAATATGTTCTATGCAGTAATAACTATTTTCTTTGCCTAAAAATAAAGAATGAATTAATTTATCGCAAAATGAGACGGCATTCAGGAAAAATAAATTATTAATTATTACCATAAAAGGAAATAACAAAGAAAATTGCATTATTTTAATATAGAAGAACAATGATACGAAATAATTTAATTGCTTTCGATTATAAGGGAATATTCCATTAGGTATTTATTTTATATGTTACACATTATATTTAAAATTGCTGTATTTATTAATATATATACTTTCATTTCTCATTTTTTTCGTCATTTCCCCCCTTTTTTCCATTGTTCCACAAGTTATAAATAAAAGGCATCTAATATTCCGATAAAGGGAAATGGTAATTACTTGCTTTTATGCGCTTAGACAATTATTAAAGGAAACCATATATTGATATGTTTTTTTATTTAAAGTTAATTGATTTCTTTTCTAATTATTTTATACTATAAATAATGAAATTAATGGCGCCTACCCAAATTTTTGCTTTAAAAAAAAAAAGGATCAATATAATAAGTAATAAAATTTATTATAAGGGTTTATTTTCTTCAAAGAACACTTTTAACTGTAATTATTTTTACTTTAAAAATAATTATATAGTAAAGTTCTTATTATTTTTTTTTTTTTATTAAAACCGTAATTCAGTTATTATTTTATAAATGTATCATATTTTGATAAAATAATTATACTTTCACTTCCAAATATAAAAAGTATACATTTTTTATGCGTAGTGAAAAAGAATATATTTTTTAAAAAATTGTTACATTTATAAAAAAGAAAAATTTTCTTAGTCCCTTTTCTTTCAAAATGAATATTACAATTTTTTTAAATTACGAAGGGGAAGAAAAATATATCAGAATTTTGTGAAATAGGAAAAAATATAAAAAATATATATATAAAATAATTACATTAAATATCATTGAATATAAAAAGTGAATTATCATATTCAGATACCGTCAGAAAATTTACAGTATAAATAATTTACCATAAATAAAGTTATTAAATTTACACATAATTTTAAGGAAAAATGAATAAGTTCAGATACATTATTAACATTATCACAATTATCCTTGCAAATAACTCGTGGAGTTATTCTGACAACGTAAGATATAATGAATAAACTGACTACTGCTGAACTATTTATATTTATATTTATATTTATACTTCTGTTTCTTTTTCCGTTTCTGTATCCTTTCCCATTTCGTTGTGTATATGAGTGCGCACCACATTTGCACTTCAGTACTGAAATGAATGTATGTAGAATGTTAAAGTAAAAAAAAAAAAAAAAAACATCTTCCAATTTTCTGCCTTTATTTCTTTTTCCAGTCAGCTGTGTCCTTTGCGAATTCATGGCAAAAAAACAGACAAGTTAATGTATCAGATATTAGAGCTATTCGATCTCTTAGTGAAAAGGAAAAAAATGGAGAAACGGAAGATGTGGGAAAATTTGATGAGAATGATGATGAAGGTTATGATAAAGATAGATATAATGCCTTGACGCAAGATTACTTTGATATGATGGAAGAGGACCTTAATAATAACAAAGAATTTACACCAAGAATAACTGAAATTATTAACAATATAGATCCTAGGGCGCAGTTAAATTATTATATGGGTAAAGTGAAATGTAGTGATATACGTAGGGCCAGTTCAAAATATAGAAAACGTCTATGGAGAAAAATTAAAAGAACCTTAAGAGCCATAGATAGAACAACAGAACGAGAAATGTACTATATATTAAAATCGAAATATTATGCCCGCTCTAATGCATTTGTAGGAGGTCGAAATATGGCACAAAAGTTAAAAAATTTTCTATATAAGTATAAAGTATTTACCCCTGTTTTGTTATTTGCATTATTGTCATACGTTTCCAGCACCTACTTTAGCGCACCAGGATTACCTGCCTTCTTTGCATTAACATCTTTTTTCACTTTCATTTATCTTGCTTACAAATACGTACAATGCTCCAGAAGACTTAGAAGATTCCCTGAACATATCTCACAACGATCTATAAATAATTTCCGACAACGATTAAAACGTGAAATAGATAACGAAGAAAATGAAACTCGCCATTCCAGACTGAGCATGGATGACTCAACAGACGATATAAAAATGTTTTAAAAAGTTATTACTGAAATGAAGCGTTGAAATTTCTCAACCGTTATTGTCTTTATGTATACTATATATATATATATATATATATATATATATATATATATATATATATATATATATATATATATATATATATTGGAGGAAAAGAATTCTACACCTTTTCCATGTAATTCTAAATTTATTCTAAATTTTCGTTCAGATTACAAATGAATTTCTGAACGTCACATTATTTTCCCCATAAAATTAACATTTGGGGGATGGATTAACACTTATTTGAATTCTTATCATTATTCTTATATTTAGTTATAACTTCTTTTCTTCTAGTGTGTAATGATTTTTTTTTGAAAGGAAGTATTTAATTAATGCATTATTTTTTATTTATTTATTTTTTTTTTTTTGTTTTCCTCACGAAACACACCATTGATACAATTGATAACGCGATTATGCTTAGAATTAAACCTATTGTTTGCAAACATAAACACATATTTTTATTAGCCTATAAATATAATTTTTCTTCTTTGTTTAAAGATCGCGATAGAAATTTATCATGCATAGTGACATTATTTTTTTCTTCTAAGAAAATAATAAGTTGTGTATATATTTTACGGAGTTTTATTTAAAACTCAAAGTAGAGAGAATTTTATTTTTATATTTTTCCGATCCATTTTTATCATCACTTTTTGACGCGGAATGCGCAAATTACATAGAAAAAAAAAATACTTCTTTATTTTAATGTTAATATTTTACGCACACTTTTTAGCAACGGTTCTCTGTGGAAAAAGTTCTGCTACATTTCACTTTAATAAAAAATTCCCCCAGCTCAATTTATCACTTGTTTTAAAAAGAAGAAAATAAAAAAAATTCAGCATCACATTTTGGGGTTCTTAAAAGAGTGCAATGTGTTGTGTTGTACTGTGTTGTAGTTTCAATTTTGCAACTTCCACTATAAAATCGTAAAAAAAAAAATTACACTTAAGGGGGAAATTTTATCCTATAGATAAAGAATTGCGCAAAAGGTTAAGAAAGGTGACATGTCCTGAACATGCTAATAAAAATTGGCCACACCTTGCGGGGTAATATATAATGCGTAGGTGTAAAACGAATTTATTCTTATGTAATAGAAAGAGGTATATCATTAACTATACTACAAATTAAATTATTATGTAATTATAATTTTGGCGGAATGTATAAAATAACTCATATTTTAACAGAACCGCCGGCGTGTATTTCTAAGAGTTCCTTTCTTAATTTGATGGACCACAATATTTTTTATACATTTGTCTCTAAATTCAAACAGAGGAGAACTTATTTACGTTTTTTGTCTACTGTTTTTATTTCGATATAGTGCAAAATATATATTTTAAGAATTAAGAATTAAGGCTTAAAAATATATAAGACTTGCAAGTTTTCACTTTTATTTAAATAATTTCAGCATACAATGCGACTTTTTTCTTCCTAACCCCCTGTAGTACATTTTTCTACCATTAAAGAAACATTTTTAGTACGTTATATGTTATATAGTCAGTTTAGTATAACACATACAAAATGTGTTGTTAAAAACAGTCGATACGCTATAGG
Source organism: Plasmodium knowlesi strain H (assembly GCF_000006355.2). Taxonomy (NCBI): domain Eukaryota; phylum Apicomplexa; class Aconoidasida; order Haemosporida; family Plasmodiidae; genus Plasmodium; species Plasmodium knowlesi. The sequence continues at coordinate 80,000 of NC_011915.2, forward strand.
AAAAAAGAGGATTCCTTTTTTTTTTTTTTTTTTTTTTTCTTTTTCCTTTCGGCCCTTATATTTTTACCTTATAATCCTTTGACAATTTATATATGCTAATGTTGAATGAGGGCCACAAAAAATTTGCTGAACACTTCTATTAAATTGATTAAGCTAATTCGTTGATTATGCTTGGTTAACTGATTAAATAATTTTTCAGTTATTTGGCCGCAATAAATTCTTTGTCTGAATAACACCCCGTTGGACTTTTTCCTTAGCAGTACAGTAAAGAAAGAACAGAAAAAAAAAAAAAAAACATTTACTCCGTGTTGAATGTTATATACGTGGCCCAAGAAAACAATTCATACTTTTATTCATGTACATTATAATTAACTCCTTCATGAGAAATCGATCATTTTTATCATCAAGTATAACTATGTATCTTACATAATCAAATGTTACATCATATATAGTGTGAATTAAAAATTGAATTATATATTTAATTTTTAAATTGTAGCGAAAATGTGTTTACTAGCTTTTTGGTATTTATTCCTTATGCATATATTATAATATTATATGCTCGATGGCCTTTCAGCGGCTCTCCCCGCCCCATTCCTTGCATTTTTTCCTTTCCGTACCTCATTTTTCATTGCTTATTTTTTTACTTATTTCATGTTATTGCAATTATATATAATGTCAACTGTTCATACATGAAAAAAAAAAAAAAAAAGAAAAAAGAAAAACATAAACATAAACATAATAATGCAAACTCCTTATGATAATACATTTGCTCTTGACGTTGAAGCTTCCCTATGTAGATTATTAGCGTAAGGAAGCAACGCCCTGTCAGAATAGCAAGTAGTACATATAAACTAATTCGTTTTCATTTTTTAAAAAAGCTATTTATAGGAACAAGTTTCAAAGAACAAATTGTTACTTTATTACTAACCGAATAAGAACCAAATAATATAATATCTATTTTTTTAGTGCTATATAGCCCCTCAGAATGGATTCATTATAGAAAGAAAAGCTGGAATTAATAAAATATAATATGTACATGTAATTAACAATTAAGAAAAAAAAAAAAGAAGCCAATCAATTAGCTATATTCACAATTCACCAAATTAATTCATAACGCAGACTTTGTTATATATACACTATTTATTATTATAACGCTTACTATTCTTTATTATTATTTTTTTTTCTATTAAGCTATTCAATTCGGATTCCATTATACAACAAGTAAGACCAATTATCTCTTCCGCGCGAAACAACTTTTCAGCCTTATAAATCTGTTCATTTCTAACCAAAATATGGTGGTACAACAGATTGATTCTATGTTCTTCAGGAGGTAGCTATTTATAAAGCTGTTAATTCTTCTTCTTTCTTTTTCTCTTTTTTCTTTTCTTACCATTCAATATATATAAGTTTTTATTTTTTCTGAAAAAAAATTTTTTTTAAATATAAATTATAATTTTTTTTTTTTTATAACATTTTTATAATATTTAGTTTTAATAATAATTTTGTATTAACTTCTACAGAACATATATTTTATAATCTGTACACTGTTAATATATAGTTGTTTTTTTGACCTTATATTTTTTAAATAAAGAAATTCCTTTTTTCGTTTTTTTACTTTTAATTGTAGATTTTTGTTGCTTTCGAACTTTTAGAGAAATATATGTAAAGTTTTAATAAATTTTGAACAATACGTAAAAGAGATTATTATAATTCTTATTAAAATACGAGTAATAAATTCGTTCTTTCAACTAAGATATTAATAGGTTTTTTTTTTTTCTAGTATATATCAACAATATGCCTGTCGCAACAAGGCAAAATAAGAAAGGGAGGAAAGCCGGCGCTTTTCTCTTTTGCACCAAGGTTTCCTTGTACACCCTTCTAATCTGGATTGTAAATTGCTCCAACTCTGTAAGGAAGAAAAAAAAAAAAAAAAAAGAAAAAAGTGAAAGAAGCGAAAGGCATATTATCTGTGTAACAGAGGAAAAAAGAAAAAAAAGGGCAGGGACAAACGGGACAACCCCCCCCGGATGGCCCATCATTTCTCAACGTACATATATTCCTCTATGCACACGCTTTTTTCCAAGAGGGGAGTAATTTTTTTTTTGTTTGTTTTTTCTTTTTTGTACTATTTTATTTTAACTATGTAATACTTTATGCCTCCACACACCTCTTCAGTACTTTTTTTTTTCTTTTTTTTTTCACTATCCATTTCAATTAATGTAAATAAAAAAATATTTTGCTTCTCTTTTTTTATATCCAAATTTTATGAACATAAAATCATTTTCCCTCACCATCTCATTTCTTCTTTTTTTTAGTGCCAATATGATGGTAATTCGTACAGTGTTATGAACAATAGCCTCGGAAAAGCATTCGATTCCAGAGCTCTGAGGTCATTAGCAGAAGCTTTAGAGGAGGAGGCTGTACAACATGATGCACCTGTAGCATACGAGGATGAGATCGAACAGGATGCACCTGCAGTATACGAGGAGGCTACTGAACAGGATGCACCTGTAGAACACGAGGAAGTTATAGAACAAGTTGCACAAGATGTTGCACAGGAAGTGGCACAGGAAGTCGCACAAGACGTTGCACAGGAAGTGGCACAAGATGTTATACAGGAAATTGCACAGGAAATTGCGCAGGAAGTAGCACAAGAAGATCCAGAAGAATTAGAAGAAGTAAAAATTGAATATAACGATGATGGAACCCTACGTATACGTTCTACAGATACATACAAACAACCAGCTGTAGCAAATTTATATAAAGAAAGGATAAACAATTTCTACAGAAAATTTGACCCGACAATAACGAGAGATTTTGAATATTTAAAAAAAAATGTTAATTTATTTAACGAACGAGAACGCGCCTTGGAAGGAGACCCATCAGCTATTGCTAAATATCCTAAAGGATACTGGGATCCACATTTGGCATTACAAAAAGCACTCAAAGAAATTATGGACAAACATAATGAATATAGAGAAATGTTGGCAAACAACTTCTACGATGTTAAATTAATGGATGATTTTGAAAATCTTAGAACAAATCCACCATACATACAAAGAGAATACGGAAGATTAGATCTAAGACCTTATACACCAAAACCAATCAATGCAAAAGAGGACAAAGGATATTATAAATGTGGAAAAGGAAAGAAATCAAAAAGAAAGAGTTGGAGAAGAAAACTTCTCTGCTGTTTCTAAGAAGCCTTCTATCATAACGTGTAATAGAAAAAACAAACAAAGTTATCCCTTCTGCTGTTACATGGATAGGGAAAAAGGTGCAATGAAACTGCTAAGTGATAATGGATTTATATGTGTGTAAATATACGAATTGAAAATCATGGAAATATATTGTTTTCCTTTTTTCTCCATTTCAAAATGAAGGAGCAGAATGGAGGGAGGGGAGTTTTTTTCCCCCCCTAAAAACGTCGGATGAGACAAATAATAGTGAAGGAAAAGTGCATAAAATGAAAATTATTTTTTAAAAGACTAAAAATGTATCAAAAGAATGCAACTTACCTTTTCGCTCATATATGCTCTTTACGTACTAATTAGTATGTCTGTGTATATATGTAATTAATAGACCACCATGAAAATTATGTATTTTACAAATCCTTGTATTAAATAATACGTACTGACTGATAATTGATTTTTATTCTTATAGAAACAGTTTTGTGTGCTATATATTCTTCAACCTTTTCTATAAGTTGTTTTATATATCCATATGGAAAATGGCACTTTTAATTTTTTTTTTTTTTTATCATGGACTTAGAACAAGATTATAGAAATTAATAAAGAGTAATATCCTTTGAATATAACTTCCATGGTAGCAGTAATTATATACTTTTGCAAAAATCGAGGGGTTCAAATTTGTGCACTGGAAAAAAGAGAGTCTTTTCTTTTCTCTCCCTACGTGTGAAAAATGTATAGAGCAGCAGCATATCTGCCTGTCGAAATAAATTAGCCTTTAGAAATCTTCAGTTTATTTCTGCATGTTCCCCACCCCCATATATATTGTATAATATAATTAAAAAAAAACAGCAACAATTGGTTCTGGAATAAAGTGGCACAGGAAAATATATAACCTTTGTTTTTTCATTACTGCTATCTTTTTTATTTTTTTTTAGCTTTCTAATAAATATATCGCCCTATCGTTATATTCCGTTCAAATTCTCATAACATATTTACATTTGCCGTAAGCATTTGAAAACATATGCGATATAATATCTCTTTCCTTTCACTTAATCTACATCGTTAAATTTTGTGCTTTCATATTATATATATGGAGTACAGTTTCTTAAAATAGTTCATCCCTATTTTGTGTGGGGAGTTTGTCTTAAAAACATTTAACTAATAAAGATATTTCATGAAACATAATTTTTCGGAACTTAACTGAAGTACTAGTAAATACTTTTTATTATTCTTTTATCATTACTCCCATTATTATTATATTCTCTCATTAAGCAATTTACCTGAAATCTTTGAATTAATAATTTATGCATTTTTTTTTTTTTTTTGTGATTTTTTAAAAGTGGATTAATTTTTGAAATATTCCGACCGATAAGGACGAACGATATATATAATGAGTTAACACCATTCGTCATTCTAACTCGGCTATTCCTTTTAATTAAATAACATTTTATTATGTATGGTCCAACGTAGTGATGTTAAGAAATTATATGCTTTCGTAAAAATATTTTCATGATTCAATAAAAATACGAGTGGAATTTATTGAACTAATAAAAGTGAAAATAAATAAATGTACACATTTGCCTTTATGCATCATAAAATTATTTGTTTTATATCATGAATTGAATGCCTTTGTCCTTTTTCACGAATTGATACATTTCAGACTTTTAAAACAAGCTTAATATCTTTAACATTTTAAATGCCAACAAAATGGCATCAACACATTCTTAGAGGAGAAAACAAAATTATATATATTTACTTTGCTACCCATATATAAAGCCCGTAAGTAGTATCAATAAATATTACAATTTATAAAGGAAATGCTTAAATGTGCAACACACCTGGATAAATGATTTAAATGGTGCACGTGCTGTGGTATAGTAGTAAGTACATTTCATAGCGACAGAACTGTGGATACATTGCCAATTTTAAAAGCTAATTTAGGTGCTTAATATTGCGTGCGTAAAAAAAAAAAAAAAAAAATACAGCACATCAGCTTTATGTCAAAGGGGATATATACTTAAAAAAAAAAAAAAAAAAAAATTAAAATAGATTTAATTACACATAACATAATTGTAGACTTATCTACAAATTACACTGACGTAGAATTGTAATACAAATACGTGAAAATGTCAACATTTCCTTCTCCTTAAAAATAGGATATATTAATTTTAAATATTTGCTTATATTATTATGTAAGGCACGCTTATTAAAAATAAGCCCATTATTAACACGCACCTTTATTAAGCGCGTCTCCTTCCAAAACAAGCGCGAAAATATAGTTCTTCTATGGATGAAAAGGAACTACTCATCGTGTACACTACTTCTATAGTGCAAACATAATGAAAATAATATGGTCGAACGAAAATTCCTATTAAGCCTATCCAGGTAGGGTAACGTTATCTCTGTTCCGTTTATCGTGAAGCAGAATAATACACCAGTTATATCAATCTTTTACGTACACACACACGCACACACATATATATATATATATATATATATATATATATATATATATATATATATATATATACATGTATTAGCTATATATATTTATACAAAAACGGCCTATATCGTCCCCCTTCTCAAAATGTATACTAATTTATATATGACAAAATTTTTATATAACGAGCATTTCCGCATCCTCTCTTTTTAGATTCACTTGCACATAATTCAGAAGGAACAAATTTATCTATACATTATTTTAAGTTCGTGCGTTCACCGTGTTTCTTCATAACCAATCTTTCTTTCTTAACGTTTATAATACAATTGTTCATGTTATAGCAAAGGTGTTATATAATAAAAGCAAATAAGCGTTATTAACTCCTGCCAAGAGTACGTACAGTATGAAATTACTAAAAAACAACTAAACGTTTATAATTACATGTTCTATAATTTTTCCACATTCAACAAATATTACACATATATTTTTTATAACAACAATTATCATCTAACACACGCGCAGGAAGCAATGTTTTTATTACGAACACAAATATATAACCAAATAACTACAAAACTATTATATAAACTCTCATTAAAGTAATTATATTATGCTCTGTTGCCCTTGAACACATAAACATTTCTTCATAAACCAGTATTTTTATATCTTAAAAAGAAAAAAAAGAAACAAAAATCATTGTAAAAATTTATAATTTTAATTATAGGAACTTCCTTTAAAATAATTCCATGCAACATGCAGAACCAATGGAATAAATCATTTGTACGAAAAAATTAAAATTCCTTTTAAAAAAATAGTACAAAAAAAAAAAAAAAAAAGGATGAAAAAAGTATTTATAACATCATAAAAAATATATATATATAAATATTCGACTTCCTAATATGCCTAAGATATATGCGTATTAACCTATGCACAATGGCTGGCGATTCTGCACATTAAGCATTCTTAATTATAAATTATATTTATGTATATAAAATAATACATACTGCAGAAATCTATTCGTTTTAATTTTTTTTTTTTTCTTTTTTTTTTTTTAATAATCGCGCTTGATTATTTTATGTACAGAGCTGTTTTTTTAAATATAAATTGAAATATATCAGATCAGTTAAAAAATTTACGAAAAAGGATAAAATCCATGTTACATTTTGTTTGGCTCTTCTTAAAATAATTATTTGGGTTAAAAAAATTTCCTTTTTTTCTCTGTTTTGTTTATTTTGCGATTGTTCATATATATGTACTTTTCCCAGATTTGTTCTGCTCCTTTTATTTTCTTTTTCTTTTTATGTTTTTTTTTTGTTTTTTTTTGCTTTTATTTTATTTAATTTATTCCCAGTCCCGTGCTCTTATGAGTGCTTAATTTACTTTAAAACCCTATTTATTTCCACTCTTTATTTTTCTTCCAGTTGAATCGTAAAAATGATATAATGTTTTAAGAAAATTTTGAGATCACATATCTTTTTCAATACATTATTTTTATTATATTCTTCTTCTTCTTTTTTTTATTTTATTTTTTTTTTTTTTTGTCGTATATTGAAAGCGCTGTGTAAAAATGTATTCATTTAGACAAAATGGAAAAAATATAAGCATGAACAAAAAATGTAATATAGTAACAATCAGAAAACTAGATGGAAGATAATCATGTGCCGCGACAGAAATGTTTGTCCACTGAACATAAACACACAAAAACTGGAAGGAAGAATCCATTGAATATCAAAAAGTGTACATTCATCCTTTTTATTAAAATTAGTATCTACGCCCTTTTTATCTGCTCACTATACTATTCCAACCATGTAATATATCGGGAATATTATATCCCAAGTTTACTTGTGTTTTTCCATTGTCAAAATTCTTAAAATTATTTTAGAACAAATATGTGTACATACCTACACACTTGCATACTTCTTAGTAGCGCTAGAATAAATGCTTTATCTGAACATTTCCCTTAGGATATTTTCTCCACCCCCCCGAACACCCAATACAAACAATGGAACAAAGCCAGTGTTAAGTCTGGCGCATTAATGGAACAGGGCCCGGCCTATATTAATAAATACTCTAAGTTTAACGAATATTCAAAATTATTTCATGTGCATGATGATTATCCAAGATTTAATGAAAGAACATATTTCGGAAGGAATTTAGCAGAATTGAAATCAGAAGGGGATGAAAGGGCATTAACACAACTGCACAGTGCAATTTCCGAAATTAAAAATGGAGACAAATATTTTTTAGATCAAAATTATCGTTCTTTAGAAGAAGAGATAGAAGACTATGATACGGGCATATATTTTCATAACATAGTGACAAAAATACCTGGGGGAGTAATAGAAGAACACACTGATGAGATAGAATATTACGAAGCAATGACTGAAAATGACGATCCAGCGATGGATTACCCTGACGAAGAACTCATATATTTTGACCCTGAGATAGATGAGCATGAAGAATTGGATGAAGAAGAACAGCGCCTTAAAAAATATTTAGATTCCTTTCTGGATGATGAAGTACACTTAAAAAATATTCATGATTTTATACAAGAAACCGAAGATTGTGTTAGGAAATATAAAAAAAAAAAGTATGATTTTTTTAACTATATTGTAGAACTTAGGAAAAAATTCAATAGAATTATTAAGAGCATTAAACATCGTTTGCTGAAATTCATGACATATAACAAACATTATCTCATTAAAGTGCTAGTATCTACTATCACCCGGCTCCTTTCCATATTGTTTCTGTGACATTTTAGCTGTAAAGAAAAAGTTAAATATTCGAAAAAAATCCGCTATATATATAAACACAGACAAATTTTCTTATGCTTCGCCTACTTTTACGCCATCGCAGATCCAGTGTGCATGTAAGCTCAACCTTATACTGCATGGGTTATGCCTTTTTTTTTAAAGTATCTTTTTTTTTTTTCTTTTTCTTTCTTTTTTTTTTTTTTAATATAACTATCAATTTGTGAAAAATAATATATATATATATATATTTTTTTTTTTTTTATTATAAAAAATAACACATTAAAAATTTTTATGTGAATAATAAATTAGCATAAATAGGTGAACCGTACATCTCTACATTTGTGCTCAAAGGGCATTGTTATATTTTAGGCAAAAAATGGATTCTTATGCAATATTTTGAAAAAGAAATCAAAATGTTCCGCTATGAGGCCTATAAACGACTTATTCATAGAATAATCGTTAAAGTAAAACTAAATTTTTTGTATTAGTTAAATAGAATTTTATTTTTGGAAATAAAAAGAAAAATATGAAAAACAATGCTGTGTGGGAAAAACTCAGTGAAATTATGCCAAGTATAAAATAACAGAGTTAACTAAAATGTACCGTAATAAAAAATAACATGCAGCAATTTAGCTCATGTGGAATACATAAACCATTTCGATATAAACGTGTATGATAATAATCGTGCCTTTTGTTTTATATTAAAAATGTGATTGCAACAATGGAACAAGAAAAAAAAAAAAAAAAAACATGTATAGAATGTATACAAGTATGCATACTAAAAAAAATTGAATAATATTATATCTTGGCGGTAGCATCTTTCGTTTAAACGTTTTTTTTTTTTCTTTTTACTTTTTTTTCTTTTTTCTTTTTTTTTTTTTTTCTTTAAATGTTCTGGCGAAGTTTATTAATTTTAACAATTTTCCCTCTCCTAAAATGACTCTGATTTGAGCACACGCACCAAGAGGTGTTACATGTAAAAATGCATGATGAAATAAAAACACAAGAGAAAGATCCAGATTTAAAAGAATGATTTGTACCACACAGAATACTGAAAATTGTACAAAAAATTTTATGTCAAAATATTTGTGAACAAAAATAAAGAAACATATTTTTTTAGATTAATATATATATATATATATATATATATATATATATATATATATATATATATATATATATATATATATATATATTTTTTTTTTTTTTTTTTAATTAATGAACAAGCATATATTCAAACCCTACCTTGTGTAATTATTACCAGAGAGGCTGGCGGTAGTGGAAAAAAAATTCCAGTAAAAATGGCACGTCTTCTTCGTATTATTTTGGCGATGGCCTTCATCGTCTGGATATCACCTTGTTCAACCATTGATGTAAGGATGGAGTCGTCATTTGACTTATTATATATACATATATATATATTTATATGCGAACATTTCCAATACACATTTAAATGACATATATATTGAAAATATAACACTCCATTAATTTCAAAATTTTTGATGTTCTAAAAATTTTTATTTTACAGCCAAAAATTGAAAAGGCATGTGCTAGAAGGCCGCCAAAATATTGGAACGAAGAAATAGAAGATTATCCGGATTTCTATTTTAGTACAAATCATGCTCGAAAAAAATCATTCTTTAAAAAACTTGCTTATCCTATAAAAGCGATCGATGCTCATTTGGATAAAGTTGTACTTCGAAATATGATGCCAGAGCTAGAAGACCCTGATGAGATTCCTCACACGCGCTGGGGCCACTTCTGTCGATTTGTCGGAGACAACCTAATTTTTGCTATAGCTATACTGTTTATAGTAGCTGGACTTCTTGTTATATATTTAACTGATTTGGAGAGGTTCATTAAAAGTTTAGTTTTTTCTTGCGCAATATCGGTACCTATTTTTTTAGCATTAATTGTCTTTAAAAAGGTATTGAAGGTAAATTACATGTACAAATTAGGGCTCGAGGAATATTATTAAACATTGCTGATATTTCAATTATCATTTTTTCGTCGATGAAAGGCTAAAAATGTGGGTCACACAGTTTAGGTAGAACCATCCCCAGAGTAACCTTTCAGAGGATGCAGTAAAATCACTCACTCTTAAGAAGATTTAAATGGATTCCTTGAGAGTGAACGTGGTCTATGTGCATCATGTATATGTATACGTATATGTATTTATTCATAATAGTGTTGTTAATTTTTTTTTTTTTTTTCCTTACATGGACATGTTACAATGTTTTGTAATTTTCGCACATTAAGTGCGAATTTATAACATCACAACATTTCTATTTGGAAAAATATATTTTTTAGAGTATACTTCTTCTGTGGATCGATGATACTTTCTATTCAGCGTCGACCTTCACAATTTTAAAAATGTCACAAATGTCACTATGGTAATATAACTGTGGCAAAATAGCTCTAACAATTATATCGACCACACAATTTGGCACCTTTATTGGTATACCGTTTTATACTTTTAACATTTATAAAAATTATACAGCTGTAGACAGTTATTTGATTATGCGGTTATCACAAGCAGTGACCCCAGGGCCTGTACACGTTTAAGACGGTGGGAAATAAAAATAATGTTATATATAAAAAGGTTCAACAACCTATGGAAAACATTCATTTTCATTTCTATATGGTGAGATTCTCCTCTATGCACAAGCATTACTTATGAAGGCCATTCACTTAATTATGCCAAAAAAATGCTTAGGCGCTTTCTAGGCATGAATATGTAAAAAACTTGTTTATATTCAGAAATCTTTTTTGCAAAAAAAAAAAAAAAAAAAAAAAAAAAAAAAGAAAAGAAAAGAAAAAATATATACACACATATAAATTAAATGTAGCATGTATGAAAAGCGCAACATATGCTTACGCATCACAGGTAGCGATTGACGTACAGAGGAACTACGCTTAAATTTAAATGTACAATAATTAACTGAAACATGTTCCACTTAAATGGGATTGCTCATCAATAAAACAAAGGGACAAGGAAAAGATAAGGAAAATAATTAGGAAATATATTCTTTGTTTCAATTCTTATAAGTAATTTTTAACAACATTCAGCTGCAATTTTTAAGATGCAAATATGAAGGTATTTGTAAGATGATCCATCAATTTGTAGATATGTATAGCTACTGCGCATAATATTAGGAAGGTCCCAAAAGTGTCATTTTTCTTCTTAAAAAAATAGATTTTCATAATTTATCATGTAAACAAAAATGTATTAACAATGGATGCTCTCGTTGGTTTCTCATAGCGATGTGTATTCTGTGATAAGATTTTTCCTAACAATTGCAGACAAAAGATATGGCTTAATGGTTCTAAATTGTTTATCATTCCGTGGTGATGCATTTCCTAGCCATAAAAATGTAAAATTGTTTTACCTTTGATTTCTTTTCACCATTTCGTATCCTTCTTTCACCTCCCGTATAATCCAACATGTGTTATATTTCTTCATTGATAAGGCGTTTTTTTTTTTTTTTTTTTTTCCGTTTGTCGTGCCTTCTTAAGTGATATTACATTTTAGCTTGCTTCTTCGCATCTTCAATAACCTCTTCTATAAACATTTCAAAGACTTTATAAACGTAGGATAGCATAAATGCTATATCAACTTCAGTATCATGTGGTGTGTTACTCAAATCGTTCAGCTTCTTTTGAATGGTGTTATGTACATGTTCTAGGTATTTCGCCCATTTATTATTCCATATATTTTCCCTCCACGATTTTTCAACTTGTTGTGTTTTTTCATAATATTCCTCCTCCATATCTTCAATTGATTCTTTCCATATTGATGATACTTTGGTAAACAATGCTTTCAATTCATCACTGTATACATTGGTATCATCCGATTTAGTGTTATATAAACTATTTTGTTCAGCTTTTGTGCCTATAGAAAAATCTTCCTTATATGGTTGATTTACATGCGTCTCTGCCATTATCCTTCCAAATCGTTGCTGCGCTAAAACTTGAGGCATATTTTGCGCACTCATTTGGCTTTTCATAGAGGAGCTACAAAGGGGAAAGGAATAAATCCATTACGAATTTTTTCTCCTTCTTATAAAAGAGTGTTCATAGAGATATATAAGTATACCACCCATGAACACAAAAGTTGGATGGATTAAAGATTGCATACACATATAGTATGTGAACATATACATAACAACGCATAACGAAGAGGTAATCTTAAAAAAAACATAAAGAATTATTTAACATTTTCGAAAAAAAGTAAATCTTACTTTGCAGCGAAGGAATAATTATATTTCCATACTAGGAACAATACAAAGATAACGTTAAGGACAAGGGTTTTCATGTTTACTTTTCCGTTTTTACACTTTGACGTTATGGTGCCAACTGAGGATTTGCCGGTAGAGTTTTTCTTTGTATTCTGCATTTTGCGAACAAAATTTGTTGTAGTATGAATAAGTCTTTACAAAAAGGCAATTTTCTTAAATACAATTTTTTCAAAAATTAGATAGAATTAATAATTTAAGAAGGAAATTTTTTTATATCGCTATAAACTTCCTTTGGTAGTAAAAACAAAGTTTCTTCCGGTTATATTAGAACTAATGTTAATAATATATTTATACTTATATAATATAATCCGTTTAACATATTAAATGTGGGACCGCCAGGAAGCCCGTTTTTATGAAAAAAATAATTTATAATAACGGAAGTAATAAAACAATATCCTTATTGCAGGCATTTATGAGGTAGAGAAAATTGAATGAAGATTTTTATTAAAATTTATACATATGTATTCATATATGTTGTAAGCAAGCATTATATATACTATAATTTTATAATAAATTATTTAGATGAATAAACTAATATTTAAAAAAAAAAAAAAAAAAAAAAATTTTTCAATTTAAATATAGTTATAAATTATTATTTTTTTTTTTTCATTTTCAACAAGTTTTGAAGATATTATTAACTACAGTACCATTTAGCCAAATTATTTTGCAATTCTGTAGCAACAGCTAGGAATAATCTGTTTTCTTTTTTTCTTTTTTTTCAACAGAGTACATATAGCTTTAGCCACCTTTTTAAATATTACATACATGCGTTACTCCGTTACATGTTCGCCAGATAATGTACTTTTAAAATGTATTAAAATAAATATATTATATATGTATATATATATATATATATAGAAGGAAGACCTTTTTTACATGTATCAACCATCAGCCATATTTGGACGACTTGGATATGAATATTTTATTACAGTTATTTTCTTTTTCATTCTCTTAGCATCAAAAAAAATACGCATATTTAGGAAGAAGAAAAGAGAAATAAAGTATTAATTTAAAATAAAAAAGATCAAATAAAATATGGTATGAAAAGAATTAAGAAAAGATTATTTCTATGGTAAGTAAATGCTCTAGAACAATTTTAGAATTCTTCCATTTATGCATAAAAAAATAACTGTGGTTCTTTGAACGCTTAAAATTAGGGCTTGATAAAATGTGATATATATATATAGCCACCCACCCAAATATGTTACTGCTATGAAGAACTTCTTTTGAAAAAAATATTCTAGCCGCTATAATAAGCTTAAATAGTTGTTATAAGTTTTTGTCTTCTTTTAATATTTAGATATATAATAAATAATTATACGTAATAATTTTTTTTTTTTGCTTTGTTCTTTCCTTCCCCTATTTTTTATCGAAATTTATATTTCCTTCATATAATACCAAAAGGGAGGGGGGGAAAAAAAATTACAATTTTTAAAAAATGCAAGCAAATAATAATTTGCTTTATATGTCCTGTACTTAGTGACCTATGCATTTAAGGATTCTTACCAGTATCATGATAAGCAGGTTTAGAAAAAGAAATAATAAATAAAAAAATTCAATATGCAGTCGTATCCAAATTATTTGTATAATAATATCGAATTTACACACACACAAAAAAAAAAAAAAAAGAAAGAAAAAAGAAAAAAGAAAAGGTTAATAAGGTTAATAAAACTATAAAAGGCCTGAATTATTAAAAGTGAAAGCTTTATACATATGCACCAGATCAAATACCATACCTCTGGAAATCGAATTTTCTTCTTTTCTCCTTTGAAATGTGCATACTAACCTTGCTCATTGTACACTCTCACTTCAAGGATCGTACTACTGTGAAATATATAGCGAGATATAAAAGTTTGTTCCTTTTTATGAGGAATAAACGTAAAAATTTAGAACGAAAAAAAAAAAAAAAAAAGCTTTAATGTTTAAAAATTCAAATAATAGATTAAATCATTTATAGAAAGTAGTTGTGTTTCTATTAATCATTTCGAAAAAAAAGCTCGAAATACATAAAATAATGTTCACACACATATGTGCGATATACCAAGAAAAAAAAAAAAAAAAAAGGCAAAAATACGATATAATAACTGGCGAGGACAATTTCTGCTTAACAACACTGAATGAATAATTTAAATCACGAAATAAAGTGCAAAAAAAACATATTTGGGGAGATGGATATTGTATATCTACAAAGACGTATGCAAACACATATATACAGCGGAGTCCTAACATATTCAAAAAAAAAAAAAAAAAAATACCCAAAGAAAAAGATAAAAATTTTTACAGAAACCATATATTATTGTAAAGTATAAAATTTCAATATTTACTATGTACTATTTATTGCATCACTTCTGTTCAAATATCGAAAAAAAAGTAAGCTAAGTATGGTGCTCTTATTCCATTTTTATAATTTCTAAACAATATTGAATGATATTATCATATATCCTTTGTCTACTTCAATATACACTATATATTATACCTTATACTTGGTAATACTTGCTTCTCTTGTAATGTTATAGAAAATAGAGTTCTTTTTTTTTCCTTTCTTTTTTTTTTTTTACATGCCTCTATGAACTGTTTTTACGCATGGGCACCTTTAAATTTATCCTTAGATTTCTTAGCATTGTGTCCCTCATCGTTCTTAGAGTTTCCGTGATCATTGGCACTCTTTTTTTTAACATCATCCATTTTTTTCAGCTTAAAGAAAATATAAGTTATTGCTACAAAAAGAGATGTCAATAAAATATTTGCTAGATGCTTCTTAATTTTGTCGGATGTCAAAATGGATAAGAATAATAACAGTAGGGGTGGAGTTATAATGGTATAATTTTGGGAGAAGGTACTGATTATCTGAGTTTTGGCATCTGGATTTTCCATTAAATTGCTATCTTTGTTGGCTTTGTTGACTTCACTAACAATTTTGTTTTCAATATTTGAGTCGATTTTTTCTAAATAACCTTTTACATTATCTGAGAGAGTTCCCCAATCAACTGCATTTTCTACTTTATCCCAAATGACATCTTTCAAGTCTTTTAATTTTTTTTCAATGTCGATATTTAACTCCAAAGGTGCTCCTCCATTTTGTGCTCCGTGGTGTGGTGCATTATGTGAAGTTGAAGGATGCTGTTCATCATGGGATCCCATACCCATATAAGATGCATGTGCTTTTGGTGGATAGTTTCCACGTGGATCATTTGAAGCTAAAATTCTGTTGAAGACCGCGTTTTCTAAACTTCCTGTAGTGTATGCCTCATTGGGGGAACTGCTAAAGTCGGTCTAAAAGGAAAAGATAAAACGTAAAAGTATATAGATTAGAAATATAATTTATAAAGCGGAAATTACATAATACAGGGTATACTATTGAAAGCAGAAAAATATTATGCGCATGATTTCTCCCGCACATATGCAACCTCCCCTGTGCAGGTCCATAAACACCATGATGGAAGAGAAGAAGAATTAAGAAGCGTCATTCATCACATATAAAACTACACGTAAGAGAAGAACTTCTTATCTTTACATATAATTCTTACATGGCTATAGGAACATTGTGAAGCCCAAATCAAAAGGGAACAGGCAAAAATCTTGGAATAGAAAAAGATGGAGTTCAATCCTTCCTTCTTTGGTTGATCCTTTCTTAAAGCATTTTCATCAGCCTTATTTAGGCCTTCAGCCACCATCATATTACACTTATAGCTCATTGTTCCACGTGCGGAGGTATCCTTACTTCTCAGAAACATTTTTTTTCTTGGGGCGGGGGAGGTTTGCCCTAAAATTTATAAATACTAAAAATCTGCAAATTACAGAATGGTATAAAATAAATTAATATATATGCGATTGTAATAAGGATTTTATTTAACAAAAGAAGAGAATATATATTGCTGAAAAATGTAATTATATTTTAGCATATAAATTTTTACTTTAAAAGAATAGGAGATAAATATATATTATATATTTATTTGCCCAAAGTTGCAGGAATAACAATTTTATAATTTTATATAATACTAATTTATTTTTTGATAAAAATAAACAACTTTCGAGTTTTTATTTTATATAATAAAAAATTAACGTTCAATTATTTTTTTAGTAAAAATTATTATAAAATTAGGCAGAAAAAATATTCAATATTTTTTAGATAATAAAATATTTTCAAAAAAAAAAAAAAAAAAAAAAAAAAAAAAAAAAAATTCAATTGAAAGGATAAAATAATTTTATTAAAGATTTTATGGCCGAAATGAAAAATCATTATAAATATATGACACCTCCCTAAAGCTATGAAAAAACATGAATAATAAAATAATGAAACACTGTTTTTATTACGTTTTATTTTATATCACTGCATATATATATTGATGGATGATGATGGATTGTCCATTGTTCAAAGAAGAGGAGGAATTATCATTTTTATATAAAAAGCAGAGTATAATTCTTTGCTAAGAATACGTATATTTATTAATTAACGGTATAAATATATTTCTTTATAGAGGGTGGCTTTTCATAATTTTTTTTTTTTTTTTTTTAGAGCACTGCACTTAAAAATCCTAATATAAAAAAACACTTTTTGAGTACACCAGCTTTCTAATATTACGAATCAACCGCCTTTTTTTTTTTTTTTTTTTTTTTGCCAAATTGCGTACCACTAAAAAAATGTCTGATTAAAAAAAATATTTCAATTATTTTTGCGTACAAATGTATACAATATATATAATAAACAAAATATGCTTGCTCGGTGCAATTATTCATTCATGCTATAATTGCATAAATTCTTAATAAAAAACCACGTATGAAAATGAAATGAAAAATAATACATGATTGAACTAATTTTGTTTTCTTAGAAAAAAAAGAAATCTATACCGTCAATGGTCCCTTTTTTGAAATTTATAAATTTTTCTTTTTTCTTTAATATATAACAATATAATTATCCTTATCTTTTTTATATATAATGAAATAAGATTATTAAAACATCATTTTTCACCTAACGTCTAAATTGCCGAAAAATAAAACTATTCAGTCTTTCTTTTTGTTTTAATAACAGAAATAATAAACAGATCATTCATATAATTTACAATTGAGATATTTGTTTGCTTCTCTTTTACCACGCGAATAAAGAACCTTTGACTTATTAATAAAATATATTATAAATCATTTCCGCATTGTTAAATATAACAACTGGTATGAATAACAGGATCAATGCTAATATCATTCTAATGACACAATAATATATTTGTTCGGTATAAATCGCTTGCCCCTTTACACTATGCACGACATACATCATCTCAGTTTACGACGCCCTACATAGTAGTGAAAATTATATTACTCTTCTATATAGTTAAAATCGAAAAAAAGTAGGAAAAAAAAAAAAAAAAAAAAAAAAAACTCAATAAAATAAGAGGAGGTACGCGTGACCGTTTTAAAGAAGTACTGGATCTCCGCCTAATGTACAGCTACATAACAAAATAGTTAGCATATAGAAAAATGACACTTTCCCTTTCCGTTTAATGTAAGAAAATATATTACTTCATGCCCTACTTTATTGAGTACACGTAAAATGCTGTGGTCTCCATGTCCATTTTACTGTGCTAAGAAATTGGACCTGTGGTGTGGATGAGGAAAATGCAGAAATAATACTTCGCTCAAGGCTTCTAAAAGTATTTATTTCATACATACATACATATATATATGTATATATATGAATTTATGTACCCACATACACTATCTCCTTTTTAATTTTCTCGAAACATATTTCTTATAACTAATGGTTCAAAAAAAAGGCAATGACTAGCCATATGAAGGGTGAATACGTTCAATAAAATTGTAAAACGTGTGTCCCTCCTTTGTAAGAAAATGAAGTCTAATGCAAATACAGTATAACATAACATAAATATAATGTAATAATATATTATAGTATATAGCATTACAAAATATATGTGTGATAGAAAAATAAATAAATACCATCGACCTCTAAGCTCAACGGAGCATAGAAATTATGACAGTGTCGGAAATGGAAAAATGCAAATTAATTCTGCGCAGTGTAATTATCTCAAAGAAAGACCCTTATAAATCGTATAAAAAAACATATGCTCCTAATTATAATTAATTATGCGCATATATATATCTTCATAAAAAAAACTAAAAAAACACTCCTTTGATATTAATATAAAACATGAAAATGGTAATTAAAAAATGAATGTTTTATAATAAATATTAGATTTCGAAAGTATTATATATAAAAAAACTATCCACTAAATGATGGTCATATTAAGTTCATTTCGCCAGTCATGGGAAATACACCCTAATTTGAACTCTTGACATGTGGAAAATAAAAATTCTACTATATTTTATATGCTTATATACTTTCAAGTGTTAATTTGTTCCAACCATGAGGAACCTTTCTGTTTGTTTAATTTTATATTATTTAAAATGTCATTGAAAATATTTCAACTTGATGTTGGTTGTCATACAGAAAGATGTGTCCATTTGTTTAAAAAATTCTTTTATAATTTTTTTTATTCCTTAATATACCCCTACTTTTTCTTCTCTTCTCTTTTTGTTTTTTCATCTGCCATCGCATGTCGTACTTATATTTCCTCCAAGAGTAAGAAAACTAAAGAGAGACCCATAATGAGCAGTACACCAGAGGAGCAAATTAATTCAATTGGAAACAACAAAATGGCTAAAATAGCTGATAGAGCACCGGCGATGAAGGAACGAGCTGATATTTTTCTTTTCATCTTGCGTATTTGAGCCTTCATTCTGTAATCATTATACTGTAAATCTCCATACATATCATTGCATAAGCCATGCAATTGGCTGCATTTTCTTCGACGCTTCGTACGCCTTCTTTCGCTTAGCCTGTCTTTCATTTCATTTTTAATTTTTTTTCTTGTCATGGGATCCATATTTTTGATATAATCCCTTGTATCGTCATATTTTTCTCGAAAAGATTTATCACTTTTTGCTACATATTTCATATATTCTTTAAATGATTCCAAGTTGGGGTCCAATTCTTCACTGTCATCAAAAGTGAAAGAACGTAAATCCACTTTTCCTCGCCGTTCATATATTTCTTCTTTTTCTCTTCCATCCCCCAAGCTTTCTAAACTACCATAATCTATTTCTGAATCTAAATCATTTACTGAAAGCAATCTAGGTACTCTTAACTGCAGATCATTATGCGCACTTCTTCTCCTATTGTTCACGTTAAAGCCGACACCCTAAAGAGGAGGATTACACAATTCGTAAAAAAGGGGAATGTGCATTCTTATTTTCCAAATATAAGAGCGGGCGATTACTACATCGCGCCGCATTAACGGGCGGAGGAACATCACATGTTGACAAAACTGGTGGAGAAGCGTTTATATGTATTACAAGTAGAAATGTAAATACGCACATATATTACACACATACTTTATATACATTCTATGCAAGTAATGTACATTCTTGCCAAGTATGTTAAACGCCTGTGCGCATTCTTACCTTTCTATTATCAGAGGCTCGCAATATCCAAGCACTTAATGTCAGAAAAAAAATTTTAGTAAATAGAATTCTATACATTATTTCAGAAAATAAAAATTAAAGTTTATCGTGAAATCAGCGAGAAGGAAGTTTTTGTATAATTTTTATTAATAGTATGATAAATGTATCTCGCAAAATTAGCTAACAATAAGGTGTATTCTTCTTTTTTTTTAAAATAGAAATTAAAATGTTATTTTTAATTTCCTTTAGTATTATATGAAAAAATAAAATTTTCACTACTGATTCCTGTCGAAAAGTAAGTTCATAGCTGGCATCTTTTTCTCTAGGTGTACTTGATCTAGTAAATACACTGAACGCTAAAAATAAAAATGTTTAAAAAATGGCCAAGGATAAAAATATAAAAAGGGGGGTGGGGGTGTAATAATAGAAATAAAGTCCGTAATTATCATATATTAACAATGGTACGAATAATAATAAATTACTAGTAATGCTAATGATAAAATAAATGCAAGGCAAACATAACTACTTTTGGAAGAAATAAAAATGAGTACTAAAATAACAACTATTGAATTGGAAATCTTGCCAAATAATACGTGAATGTTTAAATGGAAAATGTTGCAGTGCGTACGAGGAGGAATATTTATCACATTGTGAAATTGTGCGAAAGAGTACTTTTTTTTTTTTTTATAAAATTACGCACAGGTGCATATAAAAAAGTAGACTTGCATAAAAAATAAATAAGAAGTAAGCGAGAAAGCGGAGTTAATGCATAACATACGCCACGATTTTATCACTGGAAATTGAGGAAAATTACGTATAAAGGAAAAAAAATTCAAAACAAATAAAAAAATGAATAAATGAATAAATAAATAAATGAATAAATGCTGTTATTTGTAAATGCCAAATTTTATTATGAAAAAAATGTATGTGCCATATTTGTGCAATTAAGAAATATTTATCACCTATTTAAAAAATCTTTACCTCAACCTTATGTAAATTAAATAATACACAGTAGCAATGCAATATACGTCTTCGGGCAATTATATTCTTCCTATAAGCACATTTTAAAGGAGAAAAGGTTTTCTTCTCCCCGTATATAAGATTTTGTCGATAAAATGGTTTCACATTTATATAAAAGTGCAGAAATAAGAACGTCAAAATTTATATGCTAAAGGGAATAGCGGTATTTAGCGACTCCTTTGAATTATTTCACCATCCTTTTAAAGCTCCCCTGTCTTCTGCATGTGCTGAAAAGTATGTGGTTTTTGCATATAATATGGTAGCGTATAATTTATACAAACTTTTAACCTTTCTGTATTTAAAAAGGAAAAAAAAAAAAACGTTCTATGTGTCTTTACTAGCATAATATTATAACTTTTTACTAAGAAAAAAAATGTAGAACGTTCCACATACCAATTACGAATGTGCCTGCTCGCACCACTTACAATTTACAATCCGTGAGGTGTAAAAAATTAAAAAAGGAAAACGCCATAGACACGATTTAAACACGGAATAAACCATAACATAAAAAATAAAATATAAACAAAATGGCAATATGACAAAAAGAACGACGCAAAAAAATGAGCAAGAGGTAAAATAAAGTTCGCATGACTAAGAATATCGATTCACTATAACAATGGGTGTTCGTGGAGAATACCTCCTTATTTATTAGTAGCACAAGTCTACTAATAAAAATGACAATTTTGTATTTACAATTTGCTTGAAACGTAACAAAAAAAAAAAAAATAAAATAATAAAATAATAATAATAATAAATAAAAATAATAAATAAAAATAAATAAAATAAAATTCCCTACTCCTTAAAGACGCAGTGACGATCATCAAATTTTATAATAATACTTAATTCTGCAAAAAATAACCTCAATAGGAAAAATCATATAAATTAAATAACCATTTTTTTAGCATTGTTTAAAGGTGAATATTTAAGTTGACTTGAAGTTACTACAATAGGAGGTACGGTGTCTGCTGTTCTTCATGAGCATAACATCGTCTTCGGCAAATGCACAACATCTGGAAAAAAGAAAAATAGATTACCCCCGTAGTAGGAAATGTATATATTTCCTTACTATCTATTTTTTTTTATTTCCTTTTTTTCTTTTTCTTTTCTTTTTTTTGGACTTTCGAACAAATTTCGATGGCAATGGTGAAAAGTATTTCCCATTATTTCATATTAAAAATAAGTTTTCCAATGCACGAATAAGGTATACAGTACTGATTAGAGTTCGCGTTCTACAACTTTTCTTACTCCTACACGGTTATATAATGTTGCATAAGGAGAATAAATGTATCTCATTTAGGAACACCAAATCGGACATTGACAGAATTGATTATCTATACTATAATATACTAAAAAATGTTAGTTCTTAAATTTAACACTAGGAAAAGAGAAAAAATTTCTTCCTTCTTACATTGAAAATGCTGCAAATTATATGAATGCATGGATTACTTTACCTTTCTAATGCGTTTAATACACATTGATAAATGTGCACTACCGGCCTGATATACTTTAGATGGGCATGCTTACCCCCCGCGTTTCCATAACCATAACTGTGTGCATATAACTAAGTACACATGCACATATAAACTGTCCAAAAGAACTCAGCTGTAACGAGACACATCTGCACGGTTACAGATTAAAAGACCAATTTAATGAATTCAATTATATATGCTATAAAATTCGTTAATTGTGATTACACATGATATATTAACATAGTTCATCCCTTCTAAGCTTCTTTTTTTATATGAAGTCTATGGTTTATATACGTAGAATAAAACATATTACACATGATTAAATTTCAAAATGGGCAATTAATTCCCCTCCAAAAAAAAAAAAAAAATTAAACTAAATAAACTAAAATATACAAGACTTAATAAAATAGCACGTGAAAGATTATAAATGACAAACAACCACTAGCCTTCATAAGTTTAGAGGGGTGTGAAAAAAAGAAAAGCAAATGATGCTTAAAACATAGTACTAAAGTATATAAACATCTAAAACCTATAAAAAAGAATTACTAAGGGGAATAAAAATAAAACCAAATATATACGTATAGTTTTAATTTTATTCACCATTATACAATATCGTAAACAGGCTTAGCTTAATTATTTAATTATCTTAATTCTTTTTTATAAGGTGGACACCTTTTAATGGCGTATATACCATAGCACTATGCAAAACACATGCGCGTGTAAATGTACTACCGCCTGCACATATTGTTGCATACACTATAGGGGTGGCCATGGGACTGACAAACATATATATCTACACATGCCTATGTGCACATATATATATATATATATATATACTATACCATCCCTCCAAACAAATGTGCACGCATTACACATGCATGCATATATATTCCGCCGTTTTTGTACGCATGATTCGTTAAGAGAACATACATAAAAACAAACGGAACGTCAACTTTGAATTTCAAAGCACTTAGAAGTTTCCAGATATATATTGAATAAATATTTCGCTACATAATATTCTCATCCTTAGATATGTCCGTAACGCGCCCAATAATTCTGGACGACACAGAATCAATAATAGAATCATCGTAAGTGTATGGTATGATTTCCAACTTGTTCTTTATTTTAAGTTTTATCTTTTCTGTATTCAAGATATCATGTATGCTTTGTGTTCTATTTGGAGCACTAATTTTTTTTAATGTTTCTTTAGATAAATTATTTTCAAGTTCGTACATCTTCATCATACGCCTGACTACCTCGGAGTTCGTTCCTTGAGTTGCAATTTCTTCGTGACGCTCCTTCGTTCTCTGCACTTCATTAGTTACCGTTCTATTTGAAAGAGTAACGCCCTCTGCGTACATTTGTTTTCTAAGAATTTTTTCAATCATTGAAGTATTTTTATAATCTCCACTTTCATCCGATTTGTAGACTTCATCAGTAAACCACATTAATGTATCTAAAAATCCTCTAAATAAACAATCCACAAGTTTGTCCATGTGGGAATAAATAGATCTTCTTCTAAAACGCATTAATTCATTCCTTGCACTTAGCACGCCCTGTACCCCTGCTTCTCCTAGATTCCTCCCGAATACTTTCTCCCCCTGACAGGATTCTTCCTGGCAACAACTTCTCACTGTATTCGTATCATATTTCGAAACAAAAGTAGAACCACACAAAAACATTACTGATAAACTAGCAAAGAGGGATAGCCTCCTGTAATTACTTTTCCTTGAATTGTTCATCCTTACTGTAAAATTGTTGAAAAAATAATTTACAACAGTTTTGTAATTTTGCTATTAAAAAAAGGAATACTCCAAAGGAATCTCAACAAGGTAGCACTTTTTATATAAATGTGAAACTTCAAATTTTGTACATTCAAGTGGAATAATAAACTACACCTATACAGATAATACGTTACCATACCATCCAACGTTATTGTTTACGTATAGTGATATTATATATAAAAATGCCACAAGTTTTTCTAAAAAATTGGTAACCAAAATATGTTGCAAAAATTAAAACAATTATAGTACTAATTATATATGTACAAATATGTGCGTATACCTATACATATACATATATATATGTATACTTCAACCGGTTGCAGTTGTTTAACTTCAAAAAATTAACGATGCCCCCAATTGTATAATAACATGCGGCGAACAAAATTTGTAATTCTTTTACATGTAACAAAAGAAACGGTTTCTGTTTTTAAAAAAAATATATAATAGTATATAATAATAAATAATGCATAAACAAATAATACGTAAATAATTGCTTTCTAACTTTTCTTTCTAAATTATCCATTTATTTTAAAAGTAGTCAATTTTCCTTTTTTTTTTTTTTTTTTTTTTTTTTTTAATTGCAAATGTTTCCATAATTAATTTATACGTGTATATTAGACTGTATACAAATAAATATGTTGTAAAATTATACATATAAATAAAATTTTTTGTACATGTAAATTTTTATTTTTTACAGTATAAAGTGCACGTTTATTTTTGTTAATAGCGGTGCGAACAATTTTCCCCCGTCTATTCCGTTTTTCTTCGTCATTAACACTAGCAGGTGATGAATATGCAAATGCAGAAATGTACACATCATTTTAGTTATATATATATATATATATATTTACCCTTACGTCAGTGTTGCATTAATGGATACGCGCATTCGCCAAAAGACGGCACCTCCCAATTTTCCTTCTCCATGATGCACCAACAGTTTTCACCTGCAATTCCTTGCTATTATTTTATATAATATATTATGCAGCTAGCGATTTGTCAATATACCATGCACAATAAACGGTCGCATATATATACTTATACATGTATACATAATTCATGTGAAACACAATTTTAATACCCATAAATTCGATATGTTCTGAATAATAAACAACAATATTTTCCGAATTTTATAGTGAAAAGGGGGAAAATAATATATGGAGTACATAATTTTTCACGTATAAATTTATCTTTGTTAAATGTGGTAGCAAAAGTAAATCATTCCAAAACATGATGGCGATTTCACCGAAACATGTTCTATCTTCTAATTAACCTTTCATTTACAACTAATAGACACATGTAACGTTAAATAATATTCTACTTGCCTTTATTCATCATTATTATACATGTTGTATGCGGTTTGACAAACATTATTATTTATAAATCGAAACAATTCACTCCATCCACAATTGTAAAAACAAATTGTGGCAGATAGTTGTGTTCATAGAAAATAGGCATAGTGGTATAAACAAATGTTTGCATTATTATTGCTGCATTTTTTTTTATATATATATTCTATTTTTCCAGAACAAATATGGAAAAATCTTTGCTGATGAAATTTTATTTTGGGTACCAATTTTTAGTTGCATAAAGAACATATATCCTACGTAGGAAATGCCATAATTAGACAAATCCCATTATTTTAAAAAAGGAATAAATCACGTTTTCCCAATATACGCATATGCACACTATTATACATGTATGTTTGTACGTGTGTGTATATATGCATCCCCCTTCAAGCATTAATGACCATCCTGATACACACAAAAAAAACATCCTTCTGAATGAAAAAATAAAAAGTAACAAATATTTGTGAAAATTTAAAAAAAAAACAATGTTGACAATTTCAGCAAATATGCAATTGTAATATATGATGTACCCTTATGAGTGAGGAAATGGTAAAAAATTGGCCTCCATTAAATAAACATTAACATGTGAACACATGTACGTAACAATTTATCTGCCGAAAAAAAAAAAGTGTACTATTATTGTCCTTACCTCAATTTCATTCCACACCTTATTCGAACGTTGCCCTTTCGACGTTGTACTTTTTCCATTTTTGTACAATATTTTTCCCCTACATAACTATTTCTAAATGGACAATATACACACAAAAAAAATAATTTTATTAAAATGAGAAATATTTTGTCCAAGTTTTATTCTTTTCTTCAATTATAAAAAAGAGGGGAAAAGAAAAGTGATGTTTTTCATTTGAAGGAAAAAAATCTTTTCACCCTTTTGTATGCCCACATATATATATATATATATATATATATATATATATATATATATGTGTTATATTGACAAGGGTAAAATTAATTTGCGAACAAGTGTAACATACAGGGAGTTACGTGTATGTATTTGCACACAATTCAAATTATGATAAAATGAAAGGAAAATTGGGTGTTCCGTAATTCATTAAATTGTAAAAAAATATGTACAAAAAAAATTAATTGAACACAATTGTTATACAATACATGTGTGTAATTTCTGCACATGGAAAATGTAGAACATGAAAAAAGAGAACACATTTTAAAAGGCATTTACTTTTTTCACTTGCGCTGTATACACATCTCATCCTCCGCAAAAGATTCTTCCTACAAGGCCTGATTAGTGATGCGCGCTTCTTTTGGTGCTATGGGTGCACTCTGGATGCACATGGCATAATGACATCATCCTTCACTATTCCGCGCGTCCCTCGGCTTAAAAAAGCAAACACGTACATATATACATATATACATATATACATATATACATATATACATATATATATACATATATATACATATATACATATATACATACATATATGTGTAAACGGGATAAATGGCGCATGCTGAAGAGGAATGAATAATTTTAATCCATATGTTCAGACTCGTCTTCGTCACTTTCTTCCTTCACGCACAAACGTCAACCAGGCCGACATCCCCTGGTTTCACAATGCGCTTAACACTTCTGTGTCCATAAAAAGGAGTAGGATACTCACCACATTTTTTAATTTTCTGTTTTTCATTTATTTATCGCACTTCATCTTTAAGCCGTTCTTCCTGGTCTAATTATTCAGGAAATCCCCGCAGCTCATATGCAACGCATACGCTGCACATAAAAGTGGATACAATAAAACACAGAAAAAAAGGAAAGCGCGAAGGAGCGGTTATCACTTCGTGCTATGGGTATAACATCTTCCCCTTCTCGACTTGCAAAAAAGGTTACCTGAGGCAGTCCTTACACATTCGCATGTACACACACATGCACACATACATGCGTACATACGTGCATACATGCATATATATACATATATGTACATATATTTATCTGCATAATCGTGGCTACTCTTTCGAAATATTCTGCAGAAAGTGCTCCATGTTCAAAACTGCCAAGTCTTCCTGCACCCTGGACAGTTGCACATTTCTTCTTTCCTCCAAGGACTGGACAACCATTCTTATATAATCCCGGTCATTTACATAATACGCCTGTTGTGGCCCCGATAAATTACTAAAATGGTGCTGCATGGCTATCCTTGCATTGTCCAAAAAGATATTAAATTTTTTTATAGGAACATCATTTTCGTTTGTGTTTTCGATTAGTGCTCCTTTTATATTTACTTTATTTATTCCGGCTGGTTCCACATATTCCCTGCTGGTACTTGGCACTTGTCCATCTCTTGGCTCTTCAAACTGAAAACGCTTATCCTTGAATAGGGTATATTTTTCAAAATTATCTTGTTTTCCTTTTTCATTTATATAATACCCAATTCCTAGTGCTATGGCAACAGCGACAAATATGCCCGAGGATATTAAAGAGTAATAAATTTTTTTTTTCCTATCTTTTGCAGCTAAAATATCATCGATATTTTGTAATGGAGCTAAATCTTTTTCAATTGAGGACAAAATCCGACTAGCGCACACAATAAATAACTTTTCACTCGCACATAACAGAAAAAAAAAAGTAAGCATTTTGGAAATGTTCATTTTAGTTCTCACTTTAAATGAAATTTCTTATATGCCCCTCTCCAAAAAAAAAAAAAGAAAAAAATTTCAAATTCACATAAAAAGTAAAAAATAAACGTGCACATATGTAGTATATATATGCGTCTATTTTCATATATAGTAAAAATATAGCAAATGTGACAATATTCCAAAGGAACACAAATATATATATGTGCTACATATATATATATATATATATATATATAAATATGTTGTGGCCAAAAAAAGGGAGATAATATTTCTTTTCCCTCTTCTGCTTTCAATATCAACTTGCGCATATTTCTTTCATGTACTCATTAATATATACCCATTGCATTCACTGCCAAAGCCCTATACATAATGTATAAGAACAATTCTTCCACTTTATTAACTTGCTACAATGCTCTATTATGCTTGTTTATATCTCACAATAAACTGATTCTGCATCCAATGATTTGGAAGAAATCAAAAACCACATAATAAAACGACATTGTAATATGTCATATTGCATGAACCAAATGTTTAAACCTCGACATTCACTACACATGCATAATTCGCACAGAGAATGCACGTAATGCACATAAACAGAATATAACAATATCTGACGCTTTAACATGCCAGTTCTGTATCCAAATTAAAAAAATTCTCTGCATGCATTTAGTGGTCTGTCAAGAGGGGGGTGGCAAAAAAAAAAAAAAAAAAAAAAAAATGAATATCACAAAACAAACGAGGAAATGCCTTTTAAGCCTCATCACTGCAGATTTCCATAACGACTTGATCATTACTCCATTCCGTCCATTTTGTTACAATTACCGGATAAAGCACTAGAACGCATGCGCAACATACTAAAATGACGAAATTTTCACTTTAAACCACTCCACACATAACAGCAGGTTACTCATGTCTATCTGTTTGTACGTCTTGGTTAAGGAACAAAAAACAGATTGTTGTAAAAGAACACACACCCATTTGTTGAAGTAACATCCTCAAATATTTGGTCTATATTTAAAAAAAAAAAAAAAAAAAAAAAAAAAAAAATATATATATATATATATATATATATATATATATATATATACATACGTATATATTACGAGGGGGAATTTTAAAACTCCTTTTGTGGCTCCCCTGATCGGAAGCAACCTTTGCAACATATCACAAATAAATATAGGCCTATATGTATCTAACCGAAATGGCTTATATGCGAGAAAGAAAAAATAAAAGAACCCTATAAATTATTATGTCGCTACACATTCTTTTAAAAAACTTAATTATAAAACATTTTTTTTTCTTTTTTTAAAAGCATCAGAAGTGAAGTCTTTAATGCATATGTATCATTCCATTCTCCTTGTTAATTACATTGCGCGCTTGTATATTATAAATATATATGTAACGCATAAATGTGTGTTTATGAATTTGTCTATCTGAATATTTTTTCCCAATAGGTACTATTTACTCAAACAACAGCATTTTTGTTTACATGTCATCTTGGGAATCCCGTGCAAATATGCTTAAATTGTAACGCATATGTTAAATGGGTGGTCAAAGCAATCAAAGTGGGATCGTTCCTATATGCATTGTTGCCAAAAGGAAACCCCTGAATTTTTCTTGCAATGTGCCTTTTTACTTATATATTTACATTTTTTTTTTTTTTTTTTCATGCCCTTAGAAGAGAAACATAGTTTACGTTCCCCCTGCGATTTACATAAAAATTTTTTGGAAAAAGAATTCCCAAAGTACTTTTCGTTAAACACAATTTTTCCTCGACAACATATTGTATATTCATAAATATGCACTTTATATAAAACACATTTTTTGCGCCTGTTATATATAACTGCATAAACACGTAAATACGTTATTTTTAAAATTATTTTTTAAGTTAATGCTCATAAAATTATGTATATTTATGAACAATTCTGTTTAAAATAAACATAGGACGAGGTAAAATGTAAATATACTTAAAATATGTCAAAATAATTTCCAAGTATAGTAAACTTGGAATGACACACAGATGTAATATTCTATGTTTACATATTACACACCAAAAAATATGAAAATTTAAAGACAAATATTGTATGAAAAACGCCTAAATATACACACTATATGTATAATTTACTACTTAAAAATGTACAAAAAAACGAAAAAAAAAAAAAAAAGGTGAAAGAGGTGCTGAAAACTGACCCAAAGATGAGACAAGCATGGCATAATGAAGGGACAAATTGTTCAAAATGCCATAAAAGCCGAAAGAGAAAAATTAAATTACTTAATTAGTTAATTATAAATATATCTGATCCATCATATAAATTGACATAGTAGCAATTAAGATGGAGGTAAATTTTTATTCTTCGCCTTACTCCTACGCCTGGCTTGCTCTTTGATGTGCAGATTCATTATTCGCATGGATAAAACAGTAAGATGATGTAAAATACGCAATCCAAGATGCAAGCCCAAATGGTAGCAATTATCTCGAAGTCTTGTTTTGGATTTTTTTATTTTTTTAAATTTGTTCCTTGTAATTTTAATCATGCGCAAAAGCGATTCATTCAAATTCTTACTGTCTACATATTCATGTGGTAGAATTATCTTGTACCCACCATTTCGCAAAAATATGTCATCTACAAGAGGAAAAATGGGGACATTGAAGGAAATATCAAAATAGTGAATAGAAAAAAAGGATAAAAGGAAGAAAAAAAAGATAAACGAGTATGTTGTTTTTCTTTTGTGCGCTCTTCCAACAGAAAGCACTGCTTGAACGGAAAGATGGCAGGAATGATTAACCTGCTAGAGCTCGCAAAAAAAAAAAAAAAAAGATATGCCCATAATGATCAAAGACAAAAAAAAAAATTACACTATAACAACCTTTTTTTTTTTCATTTTTAACCGAACAAGAAGTACACTACATTTTACATATCCTTAAATTTACCTACCGTAATTTGGCAACACATATTTCTCCTTCTTCTTTCCTCGCAATGCATTTAATTCTTGGGCGTGAAGAAAGAACAAAACGATTACATAAATCAACGCTTTCAAATAATTCATGGTATTAGAAAAAATTATTAACCAAAATTTAGAGGACTGTTTTAATACGCTTCATAATGCTTGACTTTTACCCCCCCAAAAAAACTGTACATATATACACATATACATAAATGCATATATATGTGAGCACACACATATATATGTACTGCGCGCAATTCCTAACTTTTCGAAATTGTTACTACCAATTGGCATTGGCAACTTTTAAAAAACTATGCATTATAATTCGTAATCAAAAACGAAATGGGAAGAAAAAATTAAAAAAAAAAAATAAAATAATAAAAAAAAAATAAATAAATAACAAATGGTAATCAAGCAAATGAAGGGAAGTTCAAAAGAAGGCTAAAGCGGCGGTTATAAAAGTTGCACAATTGATCAAATCTGATAATCATCCATTTGGATTTATTACACATATAGCAAGAATATTATTATATAAAATAAAAGGCACAAAATTGTATATATACTTTGCTGTCATTCACATATATTATTATTATATGTCCATTTAACGCTATTTAAAATTTTCTCCCGGAATTTTATGGCAATATTTCTTCATTCGTCGCATACAGAGCAATATACGTATTAACATAATATAAGAAAGATGTGCTTTTTCTTTTCCTTTCTTTTTTATGTTCATTTGTTTTTTTTCTAAAGCAACATTTGTGCGCAATGAGCAAAAAACTATATCTTTTCTCAAACAAATATGTACTGTATATATATATGTGTGTATATATTTATATAATGTGTACTTACATAACAAGTAAAAATTTGTCACATTTGCTCTCTTGTTAGATATACAATTCATTTATTACATAAACATATCTAAATTACATATGTACATTATGAAGCAAATATACACTATGTTAACACTATATATTATATGTACAATATATTTTTTTAAATTTTGAATAAAGAAAAAATTAAGAAAAATTTCATGGCCTATTTTGTGGTAATGTAATATAGCAAGGA
Source organism: Plasmodium knowlesi strain H (assembly GCF_000006355.2). NCBI lineage: Eukaryota > Apicomplexa > Aconoidasida > Haemosporida > Plasmodiidae > Plasmodium > Plasmodium knowlesi. Next base: position 112,389 of record NC_011915.2, read on the forward strand.
GCTATAATAACAATTGTGTTCTTCTCAAAATGAAATAGTATAAAGCCTTATCTACGAGTTAGCAAAATAATATAAATTTATGCCTATAAAGAAAAGAAAAAAAAAAAACACACACTTGTTTGTTTATCTAGCTTGAAAAATTAAATCTTTTGGTAACAAACTCCATTTAAATATAAAAGCAATTTTAAGATGAATCCTAAAAAACGTGTGTGTGTGCTTTTTTTTTCTTTTCTTTATAGTTGAAGTAATTATATACCTGCAGTTATGTTGTTTTATAAAAACTATTATTTCGAATATACCACATTTTATAACAAAATCGTTCAGTTGAAAATTTTTGTTTCTAATTCATTCCCCCTTTCTTTTATATCTTCTTTTCATACATTGTTGCACTCTTCATAAATTTACGATGAAGTGATATGGCGAATTTGAGAAAAAACGGCATAAACACCCCTCCCTTTTTTTTTTTTTTTTTTGAGTTGCGTTTTTAAGAAAAATTATATTTATGAACTACTTGAAAAAAACGCGGTATGTGATTTTTCCCATCTTGTGATAAATCCACATTTATGAACAATCACTGGGTTTCTAAGAAAAAGGTCAAGGAAAAATAGTTATTAAGTAAATCCTGCAAAAACGATTCTTATATAATCTTCTGTTTTCATGCCACAGTGCTCCCGCCCAGTTGTGCTTATACATAAATGCACATAAGTGTAAGCTATCTATATACTTATATATGTGCCCACTGTACGCAAATTCGCGAGAATAGAATAATTTCCTTTCTTCTGATTGCAAACATTGGTCAAAAGGGAGCAGCGCATCCCCCCCCTGAATTCTGCAGAATTCTATTTCTTAACACCTGTGTGAAATTCCTGAACTGTTTTATCTCGTCTACTTATCTTATAATCACTTAGTTGTGGTAAAGATAAGAAAATTTGAATCATATGAGAGTAAATCATTTTCAACATAGTGGGTTTTACATTTTTTTTTTCAGCTCCTTCTTTTCCATTTAATGTAGTCACAGTTCGTTTTTTTTCAACGTTGTGCAAAATTCAAAAAGAACTATCCTTTACTAAGGAGAAAGTAATTCCTTCCATTTCTTCCATGAAAATTTTCGAAAATATATGAATTACCATGAGCTCTGATCGCGCTTTTCCTCACGTACACCGTGTTTATAATGGTCTATATATAAATGTGCATATTTAATTTTCTCTTGCTTGAAAAACATTCCACTGTGCCGAAATTTACGTGTACATATATTTACAGGATTGTGTTTTTGTATACATGCACAAACATAACTACGCCACATCCTCTAACTAAATTTTAATTTTATAAAATTTAAGCAGGAATAAACAACGAAACAAAAAGGATACAAAAAAAAAAAATAAATAAATAAAAAGGTAAAAAAATGTAATTTTAAAAGCACGCTAAGCGTTCTTCTTCCCCTTTTGTGTTCCTGTGCTCTTCTCTGTTCTCCTTTGAAAGGTGCAATGTTCCAAAATTATTAAAAAAAAAAAAAAAAAGTTAAATTTTATCCTACCTTCGATCGAACAACAAAAAAGGAGCCCTAAAGAAAATTTTTAATTGTTATTGTAATTTGTGTTACATAGATAGGAAAAAAAAAAAAAAAAAAAAAAAAAAAACTCTTTTTCTGCATAAAACTTAATTAGACATACAATATTCCTCATGTATATTTTTCCTTCTTTGTCTGTTTTTTTTTCTACATCATTCGAATGGTTCTTTTTAAAAAATATAAACAGGCCTTCTCCATATTCCCCCCACTTAGGGGGTATGTTCTTTCCTTTTCCTTTTGCCCTACTATTGTTATAATCATCAGGCTTAAAATTAGTCCTATAATGGAACACCTAAATGGGTGGGAAAATGAAGCAGAAAGAAAAAAAAAAGTAAATAAAAAGAGCCGATAAAATCAATTTCTCATATGGATATCTCTACACAGATGATCCAAGTATAGTATATGTACACATAGCAGGCCCCTCCTTTTCTTACCAAATCGTAGTAACTAAGGTAAACACTGTCCAAAATAAGTAAGGAGCACTCTTCTGACACGAACTGGCTTTGTTAATCTTCAATGGTCAAGGGGGGGAAAAAAAAGGGGTTCAATTGAAGGAATAAACCACAATTAAAGTACATATTTATATATGCACAAAAAGGCTCTGCAGTTATAATTAAATTGAGCACACCTGAATTGTCCCAAAGTATGTCCACAGAAAGCACACTAGCATTAAAAGAACCTCAGAGAATAGCTAAAAAAAAAAAAAAAAAAAAAAAAAAAAGAGGAGGAAATATGTTGTGGAGGAATTGAAGGGGGGGGAGATTCTACACTGAATGAGAATCGAATGAAATACATTCGAGGATCTATATCGGACACACATTTCTAGAATCCATGTTATTTATTCGTTAAAGAAGCCTCTAGTTTATCATCCTTATATTCATGTGAAAGTCTATCACAGAAACTTCACAAAAATGGTTACGGAGCACTATACAATACACAACTCGTAAAAACATACCCCTTTGTCTTCCTTTAATAAAACTTGAACTCTTCTTACAAAAGAAAATAAGAAAAAACTCTTCAGAACGGGAAGAGGCATGCCGTTTTTCGCAGATAAGAAAGAACTATGATATGCTCAAAAATAAAAAGTACATCCAAATTTTAAATGTTAACCCAAAAGATTACCAATAATATTGCTCCTATGATCCATGTTCCTGTAAAACAGGCAAACACAAGAAAAAAAAAAAAAAAAAAAATAGTGTGCGTGGAAATTCGGTCGTTCACTCCGTATTGAAATATTTACCACCACTTCACTACTAAGTGCTTTTCCTTACTGCAACCCTGAATGTGTTCCATCCGCTTTATAACACATTTCGTAGTTTCCATAACGAAATATACACAAATTTCACTTACGTAAATATCCATCGCAATTAACGTTTAAATCCAATGCCAAGCTTGCTATTAGTAGGATGTCCACAAATACAATTACCAGGCGCACCACAGTTTCCTAATTAATTATTTGCATGTTCTCTTTTCAATTTTCTATATAACTTACTATTTTTTTTTTTTTTTTTTTTTTTCTATTAACGCAATAGCACAGTGAAGGTTTGGTGAGCAGAAAAAAAAAAAAAAAAACGGCAAATGCTTCATGTGCTTATAAAAGAATGACACTTGCGTAATTCGAAACAAAAATGATGAAATACCGCTTCTACAAAAAACAAGTAGACAAAAGTGGAGTAAAATAATATAAGTTAAGAAGGAATTAATGCGTGTCTTTTGTTTTGTTTCATTTTTTTCTTTGCGACATTATTAATATTTCCCCCCCTTTTTTTAACTTACCTCCCAAAAAATTCTGATTTTCAATCCTCAGGTCGTCCTCGGTTTCCGTGAGCGCAGTCCTGTGGACATGTTCCATTTTCTAACCAAAAAAAAGGACACAATAGGTTGACGATAGATAGAAGTGCGAAACACAGCTGGATAACAAAAATGCGATAAAAAATATATATTGTGAAGAATTACAAAAAATATGCTTAAAAATTACATATGCCAGAAAAACAAAAATTCATGTATCAATTTTTTGTGGCGTGATATGCAAACCCTTCGGGTGAGTGACAGAGACTTATATTTCCACACAAATGATTGTTGCTTAAAGATAATTATTAAATTTAAAATAAAATGTACACTTAAAATGGAAGGTACCTTTAAAACCTTTTTTTTATGTTCCTCCATTATCTTCCCAATTGGAATTTTTTTTTTTTTTTTTTTTTTTTTTTTGAATAATCTAATTGGGGATATATGTATATACACAGCTCCAGAAAGAACGAACTAGTTCAAATGCTGTTGTTCACTTCCTCTTCTTTTTATTCAAATTAAGTGAATTCGAGAGTCTTCCATTTGCAAATGGAAGAATCTGTTAATTCGTCGTTTTTTTTTTTTTTTTTTTTAACGCGCAGAACTGGTAAAACGCGTTTCTACAAAACATAGACGAACTGTTTGACCATTTACACAGGAAAGGGACAATTCAAAAATGAAAGGAAAAAAAAATATCACTTCGTTCAAGTGCTCCAATTGATAAAAATTACTTAATAATAGGGGATAAAAACGACCTTCTCCGTTTCCTTCAAGGATGCTCCAACACGTGTATATACTTACATGTTCACATGTTTACGTATGCCTTATTTAATTCCCTCATTAGCCATTCATCTATTCTGCCTTACTCTGTCAATCAAACATTTGCTCATGTGTTTGCCTATTTATTTGCTCATTTGTTTGCCTATTTATTTGCTCATGTGATTGCTTGTTTTCCCCTTGTGATGGTAGCGCACAGGAGCCCATGTCTGCCATGTCTGCGCATTCGGAGAAGGTAATTACAAATGTCGTTACTTCTTAAATGGATAAAAGGAAAATTCCTATAATCGTGAGTTGCAGTTTTACAATATTTCATTAAACGAGAAGGCATAAACTCGGGGCTGAAAAAGTATCCTTGATAAAACTGTGGGAAAATTAAGTCAAAGGTCCAAAATAATAAGGACACGGCAAATGTGTTTCCAAATTCTGAGTTATTTACTCCTTAAAAATGGAACATTAAACGAATAACAAACAAAGAAGAGCAAAAAAAAAAAAAAAAAAAAAAAAAAAAATTGTTCAAATACTGGGCGTTCTATGTAAGCAACACCCTTCAAAGCAGATATAGTTATAGTTATAAAAAAAATACCGCTATTAACAAATAGGTTGTGCTCGTACATCGCACATTCCTACTTCTTCATTTAACATAAAAGGGATCTTAAAAATGGGGGACAAAAAAAAAAAAAAAAAAAAATCAAAACATGCAACAACATTCCAAATGATTAATTAGAAATATATTTACGCGCAGCCTTTACAATTATTTACAGTTCCCAATCACCCTCCTTCTTCACTTGAAAGCAAAGTTTAACGACAACCCGGGGGTTTCCTCCTTGCCACATGCGTTTACTTCTTCCTGCTCCGTCACTACTCCACCAAAATGAACCATTAATGAACCATTAATGAACCATTAATGAACCATTAATGAACCATTAATGAACCATTAATGATACTAATGTTTATTCTAATATTAATAAATTATCAGCCTCATTATTTCCCCATCATGATAACGATTTTTTTTAAGTTTTATGAAGTACACAAGGAGGACAAGTAAACACAGCTCACTTCTCACTAGTTGTGTCTCTGTCTTTTTAATAACAGTTCCTCCTGCTCATCTTCTCTGCTTCCATCGTTTGGCCTTTTTCTTACGTTACTCCCAATATTACCATTTTTTATGGTTCCATTTTCGCCATTTCCTCCAAATCTGCTACTAGTATAAGACATGCTGAAGAGAAATTCACCTTGAGGAACGGTACTAGCACCCATGTTGCTTTTCAATTTGTTCTCAGTCCCAAGCATATAATTTACTTGCGCAAAATCTTTCCTTTCTTTAAAGAGACTTTCCTTATTTTTTCTCAATCCATTTATGCTACCCTCAGAAGAATTGGATGAGCTAAATATCTCGTGATTTATGTCATTTTGATCTTCCTTCCAGTTTTTTCCTTCCATTCTGTTTTTACCAATTTGCGAAAAATAAGTATCAATGATGTCTTTTATGTTTTCCTCTGTGGTGCTCCTACCAAAATTTAAATCTAAATCTGAATAATAATTTCTTGCAATTGCATTTTTTATTAACGAATCCCACATGCCGTTTTTTTCTAAATTTTTTCTGTTTCCTATTATCCATAAGCAATCCTTCGCTCTGGTAAGAGCTACATTTAATCTTCTTTCATCTTTTAAAAATCCGATATTGTTTCCACGTATATTATGTACCGATTTGAAATCATTCTCAGTTGTCACAGATTTCCCTCCCACGTTGAACCACTTTTTTGTATGCAGCTCGTCCACATAAGAGTCGTCCGAAGCGGGATCTTCAAAAGGAGGATCATCCAAACTACGATCGCTATTACTACCATGACCGCCCCTTTTGACACGTGGATAAGAATTTACACTTCCACTTTCTAGTTCATCTTTGTTTCTAAACATTTCCAGCGCCTGACGATTTGAACGCACACAAGAAAATATGATGATACTCTTTTCTCTCCCTTGAAACGCATCCACTGTGGAAATTTCTGGAGAGTTACTCGATGGAAAATAACCTTCAAACATTCTCTTGATTAAATGCACTTGAGATAAGTACGGACAAATAATTCCTATGTCACTTAAGCTAAAATTAGCAGACATTTTGTAAAAACTAGGAATTGGATTTTCATCATTTTTGCTACTAAAAAAGTGGTGAATGTATAATACTAATTTGAATATGAAATATGCCTCCACATAATTAATGTATGATTTATGGCATGTAGTCGACTCTATTCCTTCGATATTGATAAATTTATAACACCCATATAGATTTAAATAATGCAAATAAAATGATGGCTTGTTCATTAAATTTTCATCATTTTTTATCAAACCCTTGTAAAAATACATGTTCGGAAAACAACAAATTTGTTCCCTCATACGATACTGCACGTTTAGCAGAACGCTTGGAGCATTACATAATAGAAGCCTTTCAAATAATGATCTGCTGTAGCCATATTTTGTACAATCAGACGAAAATGTGGTAGCCGGCAATTGCTTTGGATCTCCTACCATAATTACATTTTTAATTTTTAATCTGAAAGGTATTAAACAACTTAATTCCACACATTGACAAGCTTCATCTATTATTAAATATTCAAAGTCTAAGTTCTCAATTACGGGAGATGCACTACCTGACAGGGTGCTAAATATCACTTCACTTTCGAAAACCATATTGTCTTTATTACTATTTGCATAGAAGGAACCTATTTCCTTGTCCGTATCTATCAGTTTTCTTTTCTTCTCCTCAAAACATTTCTTTTCTCCTTTCAGTTTTTCCAAACTCCATTCGTAATGAGAAAAAGATTCATTAAATAGATATAATAATTTTTCTAAATATTTTATATCTACATTGTTTATAATTTCTTCTGAAAAAAAATCGTTTACATTTTCAATTTTTTCAAGTGATGATGATTTCGACTTAGTTTCGTTAAAGTCGAAGCAGTACTTCTTAGAATCGTTGTGATTTAATTTGCCTCTCAATTCTTCCACTCTGCTACATGTGTGATCAATCGCCTTAAGAGAAAGGATCATTTTATTTTTTTTTTCATTAAAACGCGTTTCGTACACGTTCTTTTCCATATTTTTTCTCCTACTGAATATATAATCTAGTGAAATGGGTTGTATTTCTTCATGTGTCTTTTTCGATATACCTATTCTGATGCATTTGGGAGTGATGGTTTGTTTTTCCAAGTCTCCATGCCTAGTACGCCTTTCCTCTGCATTCCCGCTTTTCACTCTTTTTTGTGCATTTTGAGCCTCCACCATTTTCTTCATCTTTGGGTCAGATACACCGTTCACATGGCCATGCCCCCCCAATAGGCCCATGGTGTTGCTCATGCTTATGCTGTTGTTGCTACTGCTACTGCCACTGCTCTTTTTGCTACTACTTGTTGATCTACGCATATTGGCAAAATTTATTAATCCATCATTTAGAATCCTCTTGGCAATTTCATCGATTGCAGAATTGGAAGGAGAACAAACCAAAATTTTTTTATTGCAATTTTCGTTCTGATCATTATAAGCACAATCCTTCTTTTTTTTTCCTACTTGTCTTTTTTCATCATTATTCCTACTATTAATAATTGCGTACAACGCCGATATAATTCCAATAACTGTTTTCGTCTTCCCTGTACCTGGTGGGCCCTGTATTAATGAAATGCTATTCTTATTTAGCAAAACCATTTTAATCGCCTCTATTTGTGATTCATTTAATAAATTATAATTTTTCATAATATTCAATATATACTTTTCCATGCTACTTAACTTACTTGTCCACATGTCACTTCCTCGCGTATTTTCTTCACTCAAGAAAGCATTACTAATGGACATGTTTCTTCTGCCCTTCAAATTTTTATTACATAAGGTAGGGTTTAGAATTATGTTAAATAGAGAGGAATTCCTACTCAAATAAACACTCTGAAATTCTCTTATATTTGTCATTAAGTTACACAAGAAATAGGCATTGAATTTATTACATGTAAGACAATTTAATTTTAATCTATTTTTTTCATTTTCCGATTTCTGGATAAGAATATCTTCATTCATTAACTTCACATCACACATATTTTCCGTTTTATTCATGGAAAAATCTACCAACCCTATTAAATGTTTATTGCTCTTTAATATTTTCTTCAAGTTATGATATTTAACAGTACCCTTATCATTATCCAGCAAAACGTTTCTCTCACTTTCGAATGGAATTAAGGCAATCAAGTCCATTGGCTTCAAACTATCATCGATTGCCTTGTTCTCATTTCCTAATGACATCTGCCATTCTATCCAGTAGGAAGTTTTCTTCTTCGCAACTAAATTTAGCACGTATCTGTTTGTTCTTCCCGACATTTTATTAATCATACAACACCTACACTCTTCCAGAACCATTGGTTTAAAAACTCTGCAAAGGGGAGAACACGAAAAGCAAGTATAAAAGGGATGGGACATGAGGAAGGGTAATTAACAAAATACACATCACGTACTATCTTCTCTTGCCAAATGAAATGGTAAATTTTTGGACAAGACTATGATAGTCGAAGGAGCGTGTACTCAACATTCCAATTGAACAATAGCACCACCTGGACAAGTTTGCACACGCTTTCCATATCAAAAAAAAAAAAAAAAAAAAAAAAAAAAAAAAAAAAAAAAATGATGCACATAAAACTTTTTCCCTCACCTGTAGTAGTCTTCCTCATCCTGGAAGTGCAAAGGAATCTCCTCATTAATGCACATTTTATACTTCAACATACTTTCCAAAGAGCTAAAATCCCAATTAAGGAACTCCTGCAACATACCATAATACTTATTCATACTATTCTCTGCTTCCAGTCTCTTCTCCTTCATCTCTTTAAAATACTCATGTTTGTTATTCTTCGTATTTGTTTCATTCAGTACTATTGCTCTCTTCTGCGTTTTCAAGGCAGCTGTTTTTTCTAAAATTTTTTTGGCCCTCTCTAAAGCTGCTTCTTTTCTCATTTCCTCTGACATGTACTCCACTTTGGGTTCCTTTTCTTTTCCTTCAACTTGTTTGCATTTTCCATCCTTTGAACTAAGGCTGTTAGAGGGGGAGTGAGACCTCGATGCCGATCTGGACATTCCTCTTGACGCTACTTCTGATGTTGCTCCCATCGCTGATCTAGATCTTCCTCCTTCAAACTCCTTCCCCTTGTCAAATGTAAATCCATCCGAGTTATATTCTTGTCCGGACCGATTCACCACTTTGCAGCTGGGGTCGCTATTGTTTGCTAGATTCTCTCCGTTGGGACCTGTATGGGATGGAAAAAAAAAAAATAAAATAAAAAAAAAAAATAAAATAAAATAAATGCGCATATATACACATACATATGTTTATGCACTCAATCGCTTAGTATGATAAACGTACCAAGATAAGTTGCTCTTCTTCCTTCTGCGGTCTCCAGTCCTGTAATGGATAGATCATTCCTTCTCTCCTTACCCATTAACATTTCCTTCGCTTTAGTAAACAATGCTTCATAGTCGCAGGCCTCAGTCAGTTCCTGGACATATATAGGCGTAGCCAAATTCTTCAATTTTAATTTAAACTGGATAAGATTATGCAAATGGCTTTCATGCCCACCGGGTTCTTTATCTTTTACTAGACCTATCAGTGCATCTAAGATGCTGTTCATAATTTCCTTCTGCTTTATTAACAATGAAGCATTCGTTTCATGGTGACTAAGTGAAGACAAATTGGATTCGACAAAATTGAAGATGCTTAAAATTTGCATTGAGAGAGTGGTAAATTTTCTGAAGAATAATTCAGGTAGTATAACATCCGAGGAAAAAGGATCCCCTCTTGTATAAAATTTTCTGATGAAAGAAATCCAGGTGGAAAAAAAGTTCAGAAATAATAACAAGGAGTCTCTTGAGAAAATACGTATAGAATGCGTCTTTGACTTTATCGAAAAAGTTTTTATTTTTATATTAAAAATAATAAATATTATAATTTTCCACAAATTATCTATTATTAAATTAAGGATTCCAAGTAGAAACTGATTCGCTTTTCTCTTGTTTATATATTTTTCTACACATTCAATAGCCACATTCAGATAAAACCAAGTCTTGGAGTTTATCAGCGTGAAGCATTCTAGCACATCAATTTTTTCATCAAAATCGTTGCTTATGAAATTTGTCTTTTTTAAATACAAAATCATTATATTACTAAACTGGAATACTGACAATAAAAAAATGTACATGTACCTTTTCGACTGGAAAAAGTTCACTATGTAGCTTTTTAACATGTAATCATATTTATCAACTGTTATATTATACCTTTTGTCTTCGTTCTCTACATCTCTAATAATTACAACTGGTGGAGAAAAAATTCCACTTTTCTTTTTAACTCTATTTAACTTATATTCATCCTTCATCATATACTTCGCGATCAGATCGTATGATTTTACCACATGCCTTCTAGTTTTCATACTTGCATTACTTACGCATAGAAAAAAAAAACTGTGCATGTAATTATAAATCCCTTTTTCGTTTACTTTGCTCTTCCTAATGGACCTGTTCATGAAAACTTCGAACCTGCTTAATCCATTGGAATTGGACTTCTTCACACCCTCCTTATTAACATGATGCACCATACCCCCATTGGCACTGTCGATCCGATTGCTCCTGCTGTTTCTATCCGGAGTAGCACCAATTACTCCCTTCTTCCCTCCGCCCTTTTCGTCCTCACAAAACGTATTACTGTAAAAATAGAGCATGTGCATATCCTTGATGCTCTTCGAATTTGAATCACTAGAATAATACACCTCATCATCTGATAATGGCTCGTCAAACACCCCCTCTCCAGTTATCCCCTCATCATACGTTCCGTCCAGAGATAGTTTTTCTTCATACGTTTTCGCATCGAACAACTCCTCCTGAGAATCTTTAAGCGTAAGCAAATCATCATACATGAAATCTACGTAATTTTCAATATTTTTAATTAAGCTAAAAACCTTATTAAGAAAGGGAACCGAAGAATGCACCTTAGACTTATATATGCTATTCGAAATTAGATGCGAGAAATACATAGCTGTGGAGAAAAAAAGGCACCTGCATTTTCTGCTTTTCTCTTTCTTTAATTCTTTCATGAACAATTCTACAATTTCAAAGACATTCATAAATAGCACTTTATACTTTTCTATCTCCAAAAGGGACAACACCCTTTTTACAATGATGTTGGTTAATTTTACAAACAAGACAAAAATATATTCAAACATGTTTTTCAAATCTAGAAGAGGGAAACCATCATCGCAGATGGATGCAATGTACTTCTTAACATCTTTCTGTTTATCACTAAATAGTATATTTGTCGTTCTACTGGAATATTTACTATCTCTTATATTTGCCTTCAACAGATGTAGGAGCAAAATATTTACGTTCTTCCTCTCATCATTCCTTTTTTGTTGATCCCTATCGAACTTCATGCTCATCAGCGAATCGAAGATTTCAAAAATGGTATTCTTCTCCAATGAATCCCGAATGGACGAATCAGACAAAAGGGTCGACAAAACCTGCAAGAGTGCACATGCAACAGAAGGAGGGGGAAAATAATGTATATCCTCCTCAGCAACGCGTGGAAAGCTCCACCTTTATAAGTAGCCACAAGAGCAAGTCTACATATGGTTAAAAGTATAACCCGCTTTGAATTACCTTAATTACGTACAAACGAACGTAGTATTCCCTGTAGCTAATAAATTGCGGAAAGGAATGCAAAACAATGCAATCAAAAGCATTTTTTCTCTCTCTCAGACATTTTCTGTACAAATTTTTTGTATACTCATCGACTTCATACGAATTCACAAACATTCTTTTCGTCGCGTCCAAAATGTTGTATACAATATTTATGCAAGAAAATGTAGTGGCTTCCTCAAAATATTTATTCTTCACATTGGTATTTTTCGAAATGTACAACTTGGAATTTTTTACAAAGTACAACAACTTGAATATTAAATTAAATAACCTATTTATTACTTCTTTATTTTCTGAAAATAGGATACCCAAGAAATATTCATACATGTCATTTTTTGTAAAAAAGGCCTTCAAAGATAAGCTCTCTAAATTATATTCATTCATATAAAAGGTCATACTGCGCTTATTCTTTTGCACACATGATTGTTCCGATAACAAATTACATGTTTCCGTTTTGCTCCTCCTCCTAATAAGGGATAGCAAATATATTGCACTGATTAAGCACTGTATATACTTCAATATATCATAGTCTGAAAAATTTTTTTTTAAAAAGAAATTGTCAGTCTTTTGAACATTCGAGCCGACATTTCCCTCCTCAGGTAAACTCGTTTTCATCATTTTAATAATACAAGCGTCTGCTAGCTTTACCCAGTAGGACAAAATAGATATTATCAATTTTTTATTTGAATCATTTAAAAAGTTGTCGTCCTTTATAAAGGTAAAATTTATAATTTTGAAAATTATCAACTGGATAAAATTATCTCCATATCTCAGCGCGTTCAGCATTAAAGAGTAAAGGATTATTTTATCCTTCAGAACTTTTATTATGCTATTTTCCACATCCCTATGTTGGAAAAGGAGGAATATATGTACATACACATAGGATTGCAAATTTTCTGTCATGTTATAGCTATCCCAATTCTCTTCAGATTCCTTCTCCTTGCAATTTAAGTCATCCTTTGGAGAATCTATCTTCTTACACATTTGACTATTCCCTATTGTTAACAATTTTTTACACTTTTTAAATTCCATATGGACAAGATTGCAAAGAAAAATTAGCGATTCATGATGAGCATACTTTTTTATAATATTATATATAGTGTCATCCTTTAAATTTAAAAATTTTTCTGTAAATAATTTCAGATTTTCTTCATTTATTTGGTTCGTCTCCAAATGGTAATTATCATTCACTTGAAATATTTTCCCCCCATTTAGCATAAGCTCTAACACAACAGAATCGACCTTGTCATATTCGATAGGACAAATTATCTTATTAAAGAGTCGATTAAAATTGAATTTGAAAATTTCTCTTTTCACGAAATTTATTAATGCTTCTTCATTTTTTTTAAACGTGGATATCATTTCTAAGAATTCCTTCTGCAACAGATAATAAATCATCAAACATTTTTCACAGGTGTCTATATTTTCAATAATTATTTTTTCTATCTTGTTCAAACTTTCCACATGTTTCACTTTTATTCTTTTTAAATTTTCCACTACATGTTCAAATCGGTTCTTTGAAAGTATATCTTCACAAAAGACAGAAACAAATTCATATTTTTCAATAATTAAAGTCGCGTAAAAAAAGAGAACCGCTTCTGCATAGTGATGATTGCAAATGATATGACTCGTATCAACAACTGGGTCCTTTATCTTTTCCAAAATGGATCTTAACGAAGATATGTACAGATCGCCCACATTGTCCTTTAAGATAGATTTTTTTAATTTTTCAAATAAGCTAAAATCCGTGACGCATTCTAATTTCGCATTGAATTGATTTTCCATCTAAATCTGTAGAATATGTCCAATCTGTTTTGTTCTGAATCGTTTTTTCTTAGCCCAATGTAGCTTCTTCTCGCATCGTCTCTTCTGCCTATTCTCCCTCCTGTGCCTTTTTTCTTATTCGTATTTATTACTTTTTGCAAAAAACGGAAAAAAAAAATGCTATCATGTGGCATAATAAAAACTTCACGTGGGATTCATTCCTACATTTGAACAATGTCTTCTCCTTATCTCCTTCCGTGTGGTGATTTCATATCAGTTTAGTTCACCCAGTCGCACAAAAAAAAAAAAAAAAAAAAAAAAAAAAAAATTCATAAAAAATAAGTGGACTTTCCTTTTCCACAGTATGGGAAAATTGCCCTTATTCATTGTGCCCTCCTTTAGAGGTGAACAAAAAAAAAAAAAAAAAAAAAAGTAAGAATGCTGGGAAGTTATCTGCTCCAAATAAATACACAAACGCAGGTGTATAACCAAGTGGACATATACATCTGCATACGAATAAATGAATGGGTACACCCCTGTCCAGGTACGTAAGCATAGAGACATACATATACCTACGTACATCCGTTATTTATATATGTAATTACATAAATATACCAGGACGCACACAAAAATCCACACACCATTTGTATCTCTTTGATTATTGCACAAATTCTTCAAGCCCAGTGTGGATAACGAACTTGCTGAAGAGGAAGGGATGTAAAACAAAATAGAATTCACGGAAACAGTTTTATAAAGTATACACTAACATACTGTTGGTTATCTTTTTCTTCTCATGCAAGAAATGTAGCTAAAACATGTAGCTAAAAAATGTAGCTAAAAAATGCAGCTAAAAAATGTAGCTAAAAAATACAGCTAAAAAATGCAGCTAAAAAATGCAGCTAAAAAATGCAGATCCTGTACTCTTCTTTAAAGCTATGTTTGAAATATGTGCAAGCACAATTTGGGTATATCTCCTTTTAGTTATTTTTACTTTTTTATTTTATTTTTTTTGGGGGGTGCGTGGGGGAGACCATTTTGTTACTTTTCTCCTTTAAAATGTTAAAAATGTTAATTTAAATTTAAAATTACGTAATATTTTTTTTTCCCCTTTCACATTGTAACAAAGAAAAAAAAAAAAAAAAAAAAAAAATGCCAACATATATAAAAAACAATTAAGTGATGGCAAGGCACTTCACACATAAGAACACATATATGAAGTGTACATAAGAATTATGCCTTCAAAAAGCATCCATTATGTAGAAAAATATCGCTAAGACATTAAATCTGTGATGGGGGGGGAAATATTTATAAAATTTAAAAAAATGAAGAATGTGCATTTAAAATATTGCTCCCCTTTTTTGTGCAAATTTTTTTACCATAGACATGAAAAGTGAGAAATCCCGGGCGGATGTGTTCCGTTCACTTTGAGAAAAACACGTAAATACACGAAATAAAAAAGCAAACAAAAAAACAAACTGGTAGGTACATATATCCTTGTGTAAATGCAAACGTTTGAATGTTTACACAGAAATGCCTATATTTCCCCCCCTTGTAGATGTAAAATGTACATTCTGACAAGGTGCATATTTTCGTAAAAATAATTTCATACAACAAAATATACACATTCAGCATGTAAGGGCCGGGCGACTCCCACTTTTACTGTCTCCCTTTGCACGTAGATAAAAATTTACATATATGCGTAGTTCAACATTTCAGTTGCGCGTAATTCTCCTGCACACGCGATTATATTAAATGTCATGTGTTTGTATAATATCCTTTGCGGGATAAACACAAGTGTGACAAAAATGCATAAAGAAAAAAAAAAAAAAAAAAAAAAAAAAACATTATTCCTTTTTACATTTACACGCAACTTGTGCATACAAATAAGTGGAATAAAAAAATAAAATTCCCAAATGGAAAAAACAATCCTATGTACATTAAAAATTTTCTGTTCATTTCTTTATATCTCATGCATGTGTATGTATCTAAACCCTTAAGCATTTTTGAAAAAAATCAAAAAAATAAAAATCATGTTAAAAGATGAACTGCATCATTTCTACAGCCCCCCTGCTGGATACAAATTGCGTTCCATGAATTTACATCCATTTCATAATAATGCACAGATTTTTTTTTTGTGGCTTAAAAAATTCCGCCATTTGTTGCTGCGCTCTGGCTTTTGCTTCCAACTGGACAAAAAGGGTTACAAAAAAAAAAAATTGAAAAAAAATCGAATGAAGGAAAAAAAAAAAAAAAAAAAAAACGCCCAAGCATATCTGATATTCCCATACATTCTACCGAAAAACCAAAACTGCTCAGTGAGACACTGCTTAACAGGATGAATCCCCCCCTTTTTATTACAATCCTTAACACCACATTGGGAAAATTTTCTTGGATCGCACGAAGCTGTTGCATTTCTCTACAACATTTCATTTGTTTGTTCATTTTGCACCACTTGCGTTAATTGCGAGAAAAAAGAGAAGTCGCACTGAAAACACAGGCAACAGTTCTACATGTGCCAAGTTTCGTTTACACCCCACGTGGCATATCCTCCTACCACAATTTGAAAGGGTCACGAACTTTTCTTTCCTTTTTTACATCCATCTTTTTCCCCTTCTCTATATGCGTACAAACACGTAACAGGTGAATGCAGCAACGAAATGGAAAAATTAAAAAAAAAGGAGCCCCGTTTCAAGGTGAAATCGGGCATATAATTGGGAGCACCTGCCACGATGAGACAACATTATGAGAGGAAATTTTCTCTTTTTTTTTTTTTTAATTTTGTCCATTTTCGATATTACGCTTTTAGCGTAAAGTTTTATTTTAACAAATTCGAATTTGAAAAGGAACTCAAAAAAAAAAAGGGGATACTACATCGGGGGGGTATACACAAAAAATTGGTGTAGTCAAGAATGACCGAAATTAATAGAGGCACAAAAACACAGGTGGATTAGGAATGAATTATAAAAATGCGAATGAGCAAAATGCGTATCAATTTATTTCTATTGCCATGTTTAAATTCTCAGCTATGTAATCCAGTCCAACTAGGCAACTCTCAGACACAACTCTACAAGCATCCTTAGAAAAGGTTTTCAAGGTGCTTATAATTTCGCTTTGAACATTTTTATATTCTTGCGAATTTATATTTAAACTTCCAAGAGAGCCTAGGGCAAGGGCAACCTCATGTCTAACCATTTCATGTTCATCAACATTTTGCAGCGACGAAATTAAATATTTCAATGAATTCAAATGTAATGCTTGGCCTAACACAAAAGCAACTTCATGTCGAAAAATTGCGGATTTTCTATCTTTTATCAATACTTCTCCTAAGGCGTTTATGGACATATCAGTTTCCATATCTCTTAATTTAAATAAAGCCTCATATCTTAATTTTAACGGAATCCTTTCATTATTTAAGTCTTCAATAAGTGCATCAACACTTTTCGTATTATCATTTGGTGTAAATACAACTGGATCTATGGTGTTGAATTTTTTCGAAATAAATTCTTCATTTCGTTTTTTTTTTATTTCTTCTTTTATGTTATCTTTATTACTACATGAACATGTAGCATACTTATTTTTTTCTAACAAAGAACTGAGAGCCAATTCACATGTCTCTCGAACTTCTACCTTTTCATCATTTAAAAACTTTTTTATAACATCAATATTTGAATCACTTCCTATTGCAGCTAACCCTTCAGCTGCTTCATGTCGAACCATTAAATTTTCTTCCGTATCGCTTAGCAGTTTTATTAAAATATCATTGCATTTCTCATTACTTATTTGTCCTATAACATATGCTACTTCATGCCTTAATAAGACACTGTCGTTATTTTCTAATGCGTACGTCAAAATATTTATCACTTCATCTATATCATGTTTGTATATTTCTCTACATTCATATAATGCTCTCATTTGTTTTTCTATAAATTCATTTCTGGTTTCTACTAGGTATTTCCTAATGAACTCTTTATTGCTACTATCTTCATACTGGATTAGCCGACTTCCTCTGTTCTGAATACTTGCTGTCATTTTTTTTTTTTTTTTGCTTTCTTCTCCCTGGATAAAATATATTTCTATCTTATTTTTACTTTTGAATAAATGACTAATGTGCAGGTTGAAAATGGATCCTTACCTTCCACACTCTTCCCTTTTCGTTATATATATGTACATCACTATGTGAAACACTTTTCCTCTCAGGTGACACTGCAAATATTTACAGCAATACTCTTTTTTTTTTCTTCTTTTTTTTTTGGTATCAAACTGAGGTAGTTGCTTCGTAATGAACAGAACACATTCCTCTGATTGGCGGTTCATCAACTGTTGGTGAAAGAGCGAAGTCTCTTAAGTACTGTCTGTCATTTGCCCATCGGAACAGAAAGGCAAGGCAATCATTGCGCAGGGGGGCCCACACGTTGTACCAGGTGTTGTCCCAAAAAATGTCGCACCAAAGGAAGAATAAGTGTTAATACGCGTTAAGCAAAATTGGAACTACCTTTCACCGTTGCCTCAACAAGAATATGTTCATGTGCCCCCTTTTTATGGCATATCAAAGCGTGGACATGACTAAGCTTGTAAGGCGTGATTTTTCCCCCTAAGCATTATATGCTACGCGTTACATACGTATACGTAAATGCACATATAAACATGCCTACAGTCGTCAGTACAATTGTGGATGACCATATGACAACTCGATGTTCACTCCTTCAAAGCTGCGCCAACGTGACACTCGTGGCCCACTGCGCCTTTTCAAAACGTACGCTCACTTTTTCCTTCTTTTTGGAAAAAAAATTATATCATAATTACGCAACAGAAAAGGCGAAAAATACGCATCATAATTTATTTTCATATGCGTAATACATTAAAGTAAAAATATTCCTCCCGTGCAAAAGAAAAAGTATATATATATATATATACTTTTTTTTTTTTTTTTTTTTTTTTTTTTCTTGCGTACATTTTTTCCCCCCCCCTGTGGCGCTTAACAAAAAGGGGGGCGGATTAAAAACCCGTTTCAGCTTCAAGCTTTGTGGATATTCAAATAATGCGAAGGAAAAAATATATAAAGAATAGATTTAGTGCAGCTTATTTAATTCTGTTTCATTTTTTTTTTCCCTCCCTCTATATGTCATTACAAAAATGGATGTAATTTGAGAGTTCATATAATTAAGCTATTACAAATAAGCCCCTTCAAACCCAAATGGGCGCATATGTAAAACAATACAGTTTTTATCAACGTTCTGTGCAAATGAACCAACATTCCCGACAATTGCCTTTTCTGAAAGACTTACGCAACTGAGTACCACTTGTATATTCAGAACTCACTCTTCATCCCCCTTTTTTTTTAATTCTTCAAAATGATAAAATGAATAGGAATTCTGCATCTGACAATAACCTTACAAGAGAAGAAAATTTGAAATATGACGACGAAACGACATCAACCGTACTTTTGGAAAAAAAAAAATTAACGAACAAGGAAAGGAAAAAACTAGAATACGAAGAAAGAATTAGAAGAAAAAGAGAAAAACATTTAAAAAAAGTAAAAAAAATAATCACAAAAACTAACCTGCCTTCGCTAAATGGTCTAAAAAATGAGTTGCTAAAAGACTGTTCCCCCACTATTCTAAATGGGACAGACGAACCAAAGGATGCTTTCCAGAACGGGAAGAATGAAGAAAATATGAAATCACACAATGTAAACTCCGAAGTGGAAACCCTGCAAAGTGATAACAGAGATGGAATACAAAATCCAAATGACCATTCAAATGAGACAAACGAAAGAGGCAGTGAAGAAAACAAATCACGCAGAAAAGATATCGAAAGGATAAACAAAAAATACAAACAACTGTGCTCTATGGAAAATGTGTCGAAGAAGAAATTGATAAAAAAGCTAAAATACAAGCAGAAGCAAGACAAAGAAGCGGAAAAAGAAAAGTTGTTTAAAAATATAGAACAGTACAGGTTAAACACTAACCAAAAAAATTTTATCATTCAATTTGACTCAAAGAAAAAAAACCCAAATCAGGAAAATCTGGAAAAACTATTTCAGACTTATGAAGAAATGAATATCGATCTGCCAAATAATTTGAAGGTCATAAAAAAAAAGCTAGAAAAGAAAAAAAAAAAATTTTTGGAAAGCAAAAAAAGAAACCAAGAATTTGCTACATCTCAACATGGTGCAGAAGGAAAGAAATTCAAAGTATCAAAACAGGAGCATCATCATGTTGACGTACATCAGAATGGTGATCTGATCCACAGTGAAGAAGACGATACTAACGATGAGCTAGTAGAGAGCGCATGCTTAGCACAAAATGAAATAAATTTGGATGAAGACGTGAAGGAAACTAAATGGAAGGATGCACTTAGCACTGAAAGTAACCTTGCTCAAAATGACCATCTTGATGAAGACAATATTTATGGTGACACAGCTGACCGTGCGAATCAGCGTGATGAAGGTAATGCCCAACCGGAAGAAGAGAAAAGAAAAATCCTCTACCAAAGAGTCAGTATAAATCGAACGGACAACATAGAGAAAATGAGGCAGGCATTGCCTGTCCTGGGGTACGAACAAGAAATTATCGAAGCGATATTAAATTACGATGTCGTATTTATAAGTGGAGATACGGGATGCGGAAAATCCACACAAATTCCGCAGTTTGTTTATGAACACGGGTTCTGCACAGATAATTACCTCATTGGCGTGACAGAACCGAGGAAAATAGCCGTAAGAAGCATTTCGAATAGGTTAAACGAAGAACTAAACATTGAAGATGTAGCTGGCTATCAGATAAGATTCGAAAAATCGCATTTTTTAAAAAACAGTAAAATAAAAGTTATGACAGAAGGTATACTGCTAAGAGAAATTTTGAATGATTTTATTTTGTCAAAATATTCTGTTATTATTCTAGACGAAGCTCATGAAAGAAGCATAAACATGGATTTAATATTAGGCCTCCTGTCCATCATCTGCAAAATTAGAAAAAACAATTATTTCGCATACAAATCCAATATCATTCCCATTAAAGTCATCATCATGTCTGCAACTATTAATGGTACCCATTTTTTTGAAAATAAAATTTTTACAAATTATACCTCCATCAACATTCCAACGGAAAAAGTTCCCGTCGTCGATCACTTCCTCTCCTACACGCCTCAAAACTATGTTGAAGAAGCAAAAAAAAAAGTTATACAGATTCATAAGAGGCTGCCACCTGGTAGCATCCTAGTGTTCCTAACAAGTCAGGAAGAAATTTATCGTTTATATAATTTACTGAACAATTTGAAAATGTCTGAAAAAAATACACAAGTAGAAGATGAAAAAAATATGCACACACTTGAACATACTAATGAGAAAACAGAAAAAGCACAGAACGAAAATATAAATTCTTTCGACCTAAGTGAGGACGAAAAAAATGCAAATGATAATAAGTGCAGCTTTTTTCTCAGATCAACGGATGAAAATAAAGAAAAGCGAATTATATTTGAAGCATCTGACAGTGACGACGAGGATGCTCCCTTGCACAGCGCTCTGTCCGTAAGCACAACTAACCTTCCTGAACAGCGTGAATATGATTCCGATGGGCATGAAGAAAATTACACCTCATTGGATAATTCTAACAGTGCAGAAGAGAATCAAACGAACAAGAACGTAGAATCAAACGGATTGGGAAAAACGGACAACGGGAATGACACCCTCCCTTGCTCTGCGAACAGTCAGACTGAAGAAGGAGAGGATGGCGAAGAAGGCCCTCCCCCTTCGGATTGCCATACCAAGGGGGATAACCATGATGGTGAAGACGCCGAAAATGGGGGTGAACTGTCGGAGGATAGCGAATCTTGTGAGGAGAACACGCAGGACAACCAATCGGACAACCAACCGGACAACCAACCGGACAACCAACCGGACAACCAACCGACCAACCAACCGGACAAACAACCGGACAAACAACCGACCAACCAACCGACCAACCAACCGACCAACCAACCGGGCGATGAACAGACGGAAGGAGAGCCCAACGAACACGCAGTCAGCGGAGAAGCGAAGAAACATAGAAACAAACAAGAATCAACCATTTGGAAGGGAAGCGATGGGTCAGGCAGATTAAAGGTTTTTAAACTTTTTGCAAATATGCACATGCAGGAACAAATTAGTTTATTTAAGGATCCCAGAGATGATGAGCGAGTGTGCATTATAAGCACAAACATAGCGGAGACGTCTATCACCCTCCCAAACATTCGCTACGTAGTAGACTGCGGAAAGGAAAAGAGAAAAATATACTCAGCGTTGAATGATTATTCCTACTACGTTATTGATAACATAAGTAAAAGTTCTGCAATCCAAAGAAAAGGAAGAGCAGGTCGAATCTTACATTTATTAAAAAAAAATAAAAAAAATAAAAAAAAAATCGAAACGGAAAAGGGGCATGTGTACAAATTATATTCATCAAATTATTATAATTATTTTTTCAAAAACGATAATGATTTCCCAATTTTAAACTACCCCCTTGACTCCCTAATTTTATACCTGCTAAGTTTTAAAATAAAAAATGTAGAACATTTCCCCTTTATTAATAAGCCAGAAAAGTGTAAATTTGAAGAAGCCAAAAAAAGATTAATTTATCATAACTGTGTTTATTTTGGGTACCAAGATGTCCAGTTCCTTTTTAAAACCTTAAGTGATAAAATGGCCTCAAAAAAAAGTATCGAAAATCATATAAACATGTTTAACCCAGAGCATAAAAGCGGAATTACCCCTACTGGTAGTTTTGTCCTGTCCCTACCCATAAGTACAAGATATGCTAAAATTTTAACCGACGTTTGCCTGAAATCGTTAGCCATTAATCACACCAGTTCAATCCCCTTGGCTTGTCTCCTAGTCTCTTGTTTATATTTGGAGTCCATTTTTTCGTACGATTATAAGCTCAGGGCGAAATACGGCAAAGGGCGCAAAAAAAGGAAAACCCTCATGAATGGAAACGGAGAGAGGAGTAGTAACCAAACGAACGGGAATGACAGCTTGAACAGACGTAACTACAATTTGGCAAGTTTAATTTTTAAAAAGAACAACGAAAGTGAAGACCAAAGTGATGTGAATAGTTGCTCCTCTGGTGATGTATCCCCCTACGAGAGCAATGCATCAGATGAAAAATCCCCAAACACCGATGAAAAGGATAATATTCTTGATGATTTTAAATTAAAATTCGATAACGACATTGACTTTTACCTGAGCGTATGTACCTCCTTTTATTTTTCAAAAGACAAGAATAATTTCTGCTGTAGCATGCACTTGGACAGGAAAAAAATGGAAGAACTACTCAAATTGTCCAACCATTTAATAAAAATAATAAATCATAAATTTAACAGAAATATTAATTTTGACCATTTGGAAAATAACCCATCAGATGTATCCAAAAAAATAATTCACTATGCAGTCATCCAGGGATTTATAGATCACCTAGCTATTCGCTCCGACTTAATACATAACCAGTACACCAGAAACTCCAATTTAAACTTCAATAACAAGAAGGCCTACTTCTCCCAAAATATGAACACTCCAATATATATCAATTCGTCGTCGGTCATGTATAAAAATAGGTAAGTCATCACCATCATCCTCTAACATTTGAAGAGTGCTTAGGAGTGGTCATGTGCATTTAGATGTACATATATATGTATGCACGTGTTACCTGTCACGTGCCACCTGTCAACCTGTCAACATGTCAACCTGTCAACATGTCAACCTGTCAACATGTCGACCCTCCGCTTATTTCCCGTAGGCCATACCCCAAATACATCCTGTACAATTACATAATGAAGAACGCAAAGTCGTACGTCATGTTCGACTGCCTAACTGTAAATGAATCGGATATAGGAAAAATAACCAACGTTTGCATTTACATTAATGAATATGAAAAAATACCACCGGCTAAATATGACATGAAGAAGGACAAAATTGTCGTTTGCGTGAAGCCTTTGTATTTACCCTATTCTCATTATCTACCCATGACAACAAAAGAGTTAAATGAAAACGGGTTATTGTTTTATAACTATCTTGCCTTGTTCATATTAGATGGGTCCATATTTCCAAAAATGTCATCATTTCATTTGTTCTACACCCATTCGGCTAATGACATTATCTCGTGCACAAGCCAGCCGGTTAAGCAGTTTGTAGATGCGCTAAGGGAGGCCAGAATAAGCAGCAGGTACGTGTGACAATTACCTACATAATATATACACCTGCATAAATATGTACATAAATATGCATGTACATGTATATGTAATTTACCTTTCAGTTAAATGCACCCGATATGCGCCCGTTTTAGCGCACCCAACGTACGTACTTCCAAAAAAGCACTAATATTAATTTTTACACCTTTCCAGGGCGACCCTAATTAACAAGTGGAAAAGCCAAAAGGATTTTTTAAAGCAAGAATTCGTATCCTTGATTGGGAAGAAACTTAACAAGTATAATGAGCAGGTCATCGATAAAACGTGGCCTCCCCTAAACTGAACGCAATGTACAATAGATATAGGAGCAAATGTGCCCATCGGAAGCAATGGTTCCCCCGTTCGAAGCTCTAAACCATTTTATTATGCCCACGCTGATTCCTCATGGAAAATGAATTTGTAAACAGTGGGAGCAGGGGGAGACGGAGCACATTTACCATTGATATAGACCAAAATTTCCCCCCCCTTAGGAATTTTTTGTTATAAAATAATTAAAACATCCTCCCTATTTTTAACGTTTGCTATATTTTACCATCGTTTTCATGTGTAGTCCTCTACCCCTCTCCTTTATAATTAAAAAAAATGAAACATTTCTCACCAACACTGCCATATTGTCATTTGTCCATTTTATGCATTTTTTTAAAATGCACACAAAATAGTTCCATAGGATATGCTATATAAATGATAATACTTTTTTACTCTCTTTTAAACATATTTGGAATTGCTCCACTGCGACGCAAAATACCTCCATTCAGTTGTTTGATATGATAATCTTTAAAATGTTTTATAAATTAATTAATTTTTTAACCTTTTTTTCTTTTTCTTTTTCTTTTTTTTTTTTTTCCTCTTTTTGCAAGTCTTCTTCTCTTATGTTAATAAATAAAAAAAAAAAAAAAAAAAAAAAAAATTACATTCAAGCCGTTACAACAATGCGATAAAAAAAAAAAGGAAAACATAAAACACATATATGTATAATATATATACACGTTTCATGGGGACATAAATGAAATGTTTATAGATTTATTGAGAATTCGCACTCAAATTAAAAATTTTTGAAAAATAAAAAATGGGAAAAACATTCCCTTATTTTAAACATTTCGCACATATAGCATTTCCCCTTTCATTTTTCGTTGGTTGGTGGTAGAGTAAACACTGTGTCTCTTTTTGTGATTTTTTTGTACACAGCTGCGAAGCTAATGAGTTTCTCTTCGATGTTATCTCTTTGCCTTTCCTTAGAGTCGAGCATTATTTTAAATAATCTCTTTCCATCAGCCTTCATGCTTATTCTGCAAAAATGGGGTAAGATTCACCAAGGGGGGTCAGTGTGGGTAATGCATAATAGGTGGCGTATTTCCTCGCCGGTTGTTAGAAACGTGCACTCCTCTCATTGCGCGCAATGCACAGAACGCACATTATACACATATGCAGGTGTGTATGTGTACACGTATGAACACTTTTTTTTTACGACCTTTCGCCTGCACTCACCTCTTTCCAACAATTTCGCTGGGAGCTACGATGTCCTCTAATATGGAGTCATATACGCTGGTCAGAGTTCTAGACCTTGGAATTATTTTAAAGGACTTGGTTTTTTGCTTGGCCTTTAGTATGGTCCTCTTGGCTACCAACACAACATACTTTTTGGTTTTCTTCTCCAATTCGTTGATGAGTTTCCTTTGTATTTTCCTTACATAAGTGGTATAAATCTTATATGGAATATAAATTAGAATGGTTTTTTTTTTTATTTTTTCAACTTCTATCAAATCACATGATAATATCTTAATTTCTTTCGCGTCATTTTTTATATCCGATGAGCTTGATAACTCGATGTCAATCAAGCATTGCGCAATTTCTCTTTCTAAATCGCTGGGGTTGTTTTTTAGAACTTTCGCCTTAACAGAAACCATTTTGTCCTTCTTTAATTATCAAATTGCATGTAGCCTGCAGAGGTGAAAAATGTGTCACGTAATTTGCTACACCAGTTCGTTTAGGGTGCCACATGCCCCTACACGTGCATACATACATGCATACATACATGCATACATACATACATGCATACATACATACATATATACATACATATATATATATGCATCTCCAATTTGCGCACAAATGTAGGCACATAGGGGTGGCACGTATACGTAACATATAAAGGTTCGCAAGCCTTCCTCATGTAAGTTCAAAAGTGGGTTCTTCATCACCCCCTAAACATACAACGCTGGCACAGCGCACGTAATGTAATTCACATAATTGCCTACACGTGTATTCACTCAAATACTTGATTGCAAAGAAACGTCATTCATGGCGTTTCCCCTGGGCAAGGCTATTCCTCGCACTATTTCATTTCCATGCGCGCATAATATATATTTTTGCTATTACGGTTTGTACTCTACTATTAATCATTTTGCGCTTCACAAAAATGCATATTTCCCTATACAGCTCTAACGCATTAAAATGCGTTCAAATGAATAACTCAGTATACTCCTCTCATTTGACATAAAACCATGCGAACAACATAACATACATACGCTTCACTCGCACGTTCCCCTTC
Source organism: Plasmodium knowlesi strain H (assembly GCF_000006355.2). Lineage (NCBI taxonomy): Eukaryota > Apicomplexa > Aconoidasida > Haemosporida > Plasmodiidae > Plasmodium > Plasmodium knowlesi. The sequence continues at coordinate 138,767 of NC_011915.2, forward strand.
TCCGTGCGCCTCATAAAAAGTACACTAACGGGCTTTTGTTTTTTCTTCCTTACCTTTTTTTGTACGAATAATGGGAATTAGTATAATATATCTTACAAAGGAGCAGATATAATTGTTATTACCTTCTAAGATGGTTTATTTTAAAAGGATTAAAAGAAAAAAAAAAAAAAAAAAGGTTAAAAAGAATGGCGTACGTAAAATTTCCGTATGAATTTTCTCAGCGTAAGTTCAATTTAGTTTTAATTTTCTTTTGCATTTCCTTTTTTTTTTTTTTTTTTTTAACAAATTCGAAACGTATAAAAATGAGCAAAGGCGTTTTTTTAACTAATTTTATATTTTATTTATATGTTTTTTCTTTCTTGGCGTTGTTGATTCATGTGCTACTACATATATATAGTTTGTAAAAAAAAATTGTATGCGGTAAAAGGCGCTCCGAGTTTTTTTTACAATTATTATGGTATACAATATATTTAAATAATCAGGCGTGTAAACATACAAAAGCTGCGTTCTTATTTTATCTCATTTTTAAGAAAAGCCGATACTTTACCTTTCCTCCATTTAGTAAATCACGAATTTTAAATTTTGACAATTTGAAAATTCCCGTATTATCGCATTATTTGCATTTTTTTCGTGAGAGCACAACATGTGTTTTCATTTGTGCGGCAACCCCTAAGTACACCACTTAAGGCTCTATTTTTTTCCGCCCCCCCCCCCGAAATGGGAAAACAATACAAGGCTATACATGAATAAAAAAAATATACGTATTTATGTGAGTATATAATACATGCATAAGTACTTTTTATATACGGTAAATATATATGGAAATTTCACCCGCAAGGACTAGAAAAAAAGTAAATATATATATGCCATTTTTTTTGGTATATATTCCTATTTCTGAACAATTGTAAATTGTAAGTACCATTTACCACCCCATTTAAATGGTTTGTATACAAGTAGTTCCCCTAACGCTTTTTTTTTTTTTTTTTTTTTTTTTCTTTGTGACAATATCAGTCGTGAGTTTAAGATACATCACGCGAACAAAATTTTCCAAACGTCATTCGACGTACATGTTATCATAAGGGGAAAATAGATACTGTAAAAAATTAAAATGGGTATCCGTTTAAGCTGTTTAATATGGCTGTGCAGTACACAACAATGTGAACACACCTTTTATGCTAGCGATGTAGCCAAAGTGAAAATACCGTTATAGAGATATAAAAGGCATAAAACTAAAGCAGGTTTTTTAGTACTTAAAAATTGTATCTGCTCAGTAAAGGGACGAAAAGAAAGAAGCATACACTCCTGTTTAAAGGTAACTCCTCGTAGTACCCTCACCCCACCCCCCCAAAATGGCATATACATATGTGCATACCTTTAAATACGTGAGAAATGGTCCTTCTGCTCAACGATTTTACCATCATTGCACAGACAAAGAGGGAGATAAATAATACTACTCTTGTCATATCCAAAAAAAAAAAGGTTCAATTTTGTAGGTGCCCATCATTATATCATGACAAAAATATACATTACAACATTTTCTTCATCTCAGCAACGGTTACTGTATTTTTTTTTTTTTATGCTCATGTGGACCTCTCCCTTTGTTTTCGTTCTATGTATAAATGAGCCCCTACCAAACTGGTTACGTATAACACGATAGGAATATTCTGTTCGTATCGGCATATACTCCATTGCACACATGGACACATGGACACATGGACACATGCGTGGAGCTAACTTAGGGGTACGGTTTGGCCGACAGCACACCGCCTGCAGTCAGCAGAATGCGCAGAAATCCCTCCTTACACAATACCCAAAGTACAAATGTGCACTTTTTCAAAAGGATGCAAAAAGATAATATCATGTTTTACGGCAATTCATTTTTGTCCATTTAGAAAAAATATGTTTCGCAAAAATGTATACGCATCTCCAAATCGCTCGCATAGAATAATTGAGCCCCACACCCCCTTTTAGTATTCCCACCATATATCTTGTAAATGAAAAATTTATTTAAATTAAAAATGCGCAGGGAATTAGGACTACATTAAAAATAAGCGTTGTCCATCCTTTGAATGGGTTAACGTTAGTAAGTCGTATGAGAGTTTTTTCAACTAGCCCTTTTCTCGCGTGTTATTCTTTACCCACTGAGAAAGCTCCGTCCAATCTGCATCCTTTTACCGTTGTTGGGGAACAAAACTGCCCGAAACGCTTCAAAATTGAAAGTTATAAACGGGATGTCGTAAACGGGATGTCGTAAACGGGATGTCGTAAACAGTACGTCATAAAACAGAGGTAAATTATCATAAATTAATCGCCATGATAAAAGTTAAGCTCAGCGAAGGAAAGCACGAGCATATGTAGAAAATGAGTTCAGTTCAGTGCAGTGAAGGTACGGTTCCTTTTTGCACCAAATTAATTTGCAGCTTCTCTTTTTTCCTGTCACCACCCTTGGCCTACTGCCTCAAATTTCAGTAATATCTTTTTAAACGACTAGAAAAATTCATAAACAGATTAAGGAGGGAATGAATCCACCGTTTTGCGAATATCCGTTCCGGTTTCCTTGAAAGCTCTCACCAAGAATAGAGCGCGCAAAATAGGCCCCGCTGGAAACTTCCCTCAATTGGCCCAGATGCTACGAAGGGAAGCGCCTAGAAATGTTACTACAAATTTGCACACCCAAACGCAGGAGCGTAGACGTACCTTCGTTTAGATGAATGCCTACCTGCTCGAGAAGCGCCTTGCCGCGAAATGGTTCCATGCCAGAGGCAACCCCTTCGTCTACAGGAAGTCCCGTCATGTAAAACACTTCAGTCAGGCGCAAATCCCTAAGAGGGTGGGGTTCATGAAACCCGCATTCAAACTGAATAGAAAGGCGCAGAAGTATATAGTCAATGTGCAATGGCTAAAAAGTGGAAACACAAAAGAGTTACAGAAGCTATGTAATGACATAAAAAAAGATGCCAACTCCTTTAATAGCTACGAAATTATTGACCTCGTATACTACCTAAGTAAGCATTCCAACAGAAATGTATACCTAACCATTGAGCCCTTGTTATTTCATTTTTTCCGCAAATACAATGCGTCAGTTAATTTAAACGGGGTGTCTATACATAGGCTCTTAAGGGTACTAACAGAATATCAAGATTTAGTTTACAGAGAATGGATTTACTCCATAGCAAAGATTATTTCAAAAAAACATGCCCACATATCAATGAGGGATATTCAACTTATACTAGACGACTTGGCTCTCTTTTACGATTTTCAAATACATTGCCAAATTACACCTTTTTACAACACAGTTATAAATAGGATTCACGAATTGGAAATAAAAAGGCTTCCATTTTTGATACATGTTATCGGAAGAATTGGATGTAATAACCCTAATCTGTTAAACATACTAGTAGCCACTTTAAAGAAAAATATATCCAAAAATGATTTGTACCGATCCGATTTCTCAGGACTTTTACTAAGAGGTTTAGCAAACCTCAAAGTACTACCAGATAGGAACATCCTCCATCAGTTGTACAAACCGGTGAAAGAAAATTTATACTATACAAATATCAAGTACCTATCTTGGTGTGCTGATGGGTTCTCTAGACTAAACTATTTCTCCCCCTTACCTATGCTACTAAATCAGATACTACAATTGAAGGATAAAATTACGCATCTAGAGCTTAATGACTTCTCCTCCATACTTAACTGCATCCAAGCCTACATACTAATAAAACAGTACAATGGTTTAGGTGAAAAGGGGAATGTGCCACACTGGAGAAGAAACCCCACCTCGGATAATATTCCAAAGGTGCAAAGTGATCATCCGAATGATGGGAGAAACTTAATTCAACACCCACGTTGGAACATACCATCAGATGGAAGTTACAAGAAATTGATGCTACATGAAGGAAACTCTGATCATAGGGAAATCCCAATTCAAGATTCACATAGCGAACAAAGCAGAAGTCAAATTATCGCTCGTGAAAATGGAGAATATGAAGAGCAAGCATCTCACACGAGAGAAGACCACACAGAGGGAAGAGAAACGATTCACCCAAATAAGACCCTCCAGAATGATGTAAAAAATGGAGGGAAAAAATACCATTCCATTCAAAGGAACCAAACAGATAGGATAAATCGCCCATGTGGAGATTATGTCGCGCAGGAAAAATGCACGAAAAATAGAGTTAAATTAAATGTAGAGTTGGAAAAAGACGCCACAGAATATGCCCCACATGCTTCGTCCAATGTAATGAATAAAACTGATGATACTCCCGGAAGGGGCAATTATATTCTGCCCACTTCTAATGACAAAGCTTTTCGCGAAATAAACTCTATTCTTCAGGTGAATGCTAACACAATACCTTTAGAAGAATTATACGACATTTATTTAAAATTGGAAAAAATAATTCTAGAAAAAATTACGGAAAGCATTTATAGCACCACCCCACCATACCGAGTAATCATGTTCGAATTGCTAACTAGACTCTTCAGATTCTATAAAAAACCGATTGACTTAATCATCCATATGAATACACACAGATATGACACTTCCTTACTCCTCAAACATACCAATAGTCTTCCTTTTATTATATCCAATGAAAGGGGGAGAAAAATTAGCAATTCGCAATTATCCTTTCTCGTGGAAGAGTATGATTTTTCGAATGACTTTTTTTTTAAGGATTGCCCAAATGATCAATCGGGGGCAAAGAAAAGCACGCCCGATGGTGAACATACGCAAATTGAGGGAGAAAAACATCGATTGCGTGCCCCCCCATCTGCGGAAATGAAAAATGACGGAAAGGAAAGACAGAAAAATGAACAACCCCATGGCAACGAAACAAATACGTATCATCACGACGTTGAGAGAAACCTGCACCTAAGCGAGGATAACCAGATAAATGTGAACACACCATTGCCCAAAATTTTTAAAACCTTTTTGCACTCCATATATTTCAGAACCCCCGCTTTAGGTGGCAGAACGATCATGCTCCTACTAATAGCATTGGTAAGATTAAATTTCGGCGAACGGGAAAAATTCGAATACCGAACCAAAACGGATTCTAACATTTTACCGTTTTCTAAAACTAGCGAGATATATAGACCCTTCACAAAATGTATCATTCGAGAAATAATTAGAAAACTGGAATCGTTCAATTCTGAGGAATTGATAATTTGCGCAATGTGCCTAAACGAACTGGACGCCTTAAATTTGGATGATGAATTATTTTCATTATTAATTGAACGACTTTTCAATTTAAACAAAAGTAACTACATGAGCCACGATCAGCTGTTACAGTTAAACAACCTCTTCCATTTCTGGTACACACGAAGACGAAACCTAATTGCCCAAAATTTGCGATTCTCCTCGGCAAAACAGTTTAAGAGTTTCCTTGCGTAGCTCTTTCCCATGTAGTGTGTATATAGGTTCATTCGCCGTGAAATTTTTTTTACTTTTTCCTTCACGGGGTTATGTGCGTTCCATAAGCGTTCTGTACACGTTTTGTACGTGCCTCCGGACTTCAGATTTCCCTTAACACCTTTTTTACGCTGCGGAAAGTCCTTGCTCCCAATCCTGTTACGACTCCTTCCCCCTTGTTTGTCTCCACACGTGCCAATGCATACAATCCGCATGGTCATACATAAATAATATCTCCATATGAATTCTCCACTTTTGAATAATATGGACATTTAATTATTTTATTTTATTTTTTTATTTTATTTTTTTATTTTTTTATTTATTTTATTATTTTATTTTTTTATTTATTTTTTTTGTTTAAACCCCCCCCTAAGTAATGTAACAATTTTTAAATGAACTGCTTTAAAATGCCCCATTGAGCATGTGTACAACGAGGAGAACATTTCCACACAACAAGGCAAACATATCACCCGCGAAAAGGCCAAAAAAGGCAACCTCTCATTTACCACAATTGAACATTAAATTGTTCCTAAAAAAAATTATCTATGTAAGAAACAATTCACGTTTGAAAAAAAAAAGAAAAAGAAAAAAAAATTTTAAAAAAACGCAAAGAACGTGTACGTGTCATCCTATATTCGTATAAGCTTCTCTAATTTTGGCACAAAGGTCAGTGGTACACAATTTTATTTTAACCACATTTCGCATATTTCCTGTCACGTAATAATAATCCTCGACGAACAAAATAAGTAACAGAAAAATATACACATACGCTGCATTTATGTATCCACTGCACATTTGTATTTATGTACCTACCCCTTCGCGATAGTACTCTTTTTATCATTTCTTTTTAACAAAATGAGGGATTAACAAAATTTCTCCTTCAATTTTTCCACTTCTCTATATACATGAAAGCATTTTATTTTATTTTATTTTATTTTATTTATTTATTTATTTATTTTTTGTACACCCCATTGAGATAACATACCTCACATAGCATTATCACATATGAGTGAGTACAAGAGAAAGTAGTAAACGTATTAGCGTGTTTTCCTGGATTGAAATATATTAACCTCCTCTTGAACTCCCCCATGCTCGTACGCATTTCTGTATAATCACAACAAAGTTTGAAAATGCTATCATTCGTAAAAAGCGTTGGCAGAGGTTTCGCGCGTAGCTACACCTGGTGTAAAAGGTATGACAGAAGGTCCAGTTATTAAGAAGCAAATGTACATATGTGCATAAGCGCGTACACACATAGGGGCCTATCCCTGTATGAATATTCACCAATGAACAAATTGGCGCATGTATGAGTTAGAACGCGGATCAGTTAAGCCAATTTAAAGAGAGACCTATTTCTAACGTATTGGCCACCGTGTTATATCCACGCATATATATCCTCATATGTGTATTTTCACGTGTGCACCTTTTTGAAAAATTCGTGGACCACTTTTAAAATTTCCTCTCCATGAACCCTTCCCCCCCCTTTTCTTTTTCCTGAATTATTAGTGCAAGTTGTCGTAGATTTTTCAGCGAAGACTATTTTTGGACTAAAGCTAATGTCGGTCCATTCTTCATCGTCCTTCTAACTGCGCCCTATTGGTTGGGAGGCATAAAGGTAAAAGAATTTCCCTATTAACTTCCTTTCAGTGGAAATAAAAAAAAACTTATATTTTATTCTCACCAGGAAAAGAACAGAAGAAAATTGTACCATTTCATTCCCCTTTTTTTTTTCTATCCCATTTCCTACTCCTTCCTTTACCTTTTCCATTTGTAGAATATTTATTGGACGCTTCGCTACGAACAATTAAATAAACAGGAAATACTCTCTGACCGATTCACCTGGTTGTACGAAAGGATGCTGGAAGACGAAGTACATAAGACCCTTTTGCAGAAACTGCCCTCCTATAACTTTAAAAATAATGGCCCAGAAAATATGTTAGGCCCAAGCCAAATATAACCTTCGCTTCACTGCTACTTTTTATGTACTGCTTAGTGATACCAGTTAGTATAATATTTAGTGTGCAAGACTGCAAGTGAATTTTTCTCCTTTTGCCCTCGTTTTGGACACTCAAATATTACCTTTTTTGAAAAAGTAAAACTCCTTTTCGTACACACTGCACCTACGATTGAACACACCATTGATAATATTACCAAACTGATGTAACCCCTTTCTTCCAATATAATAAGATTGCGTAAAATATTCGCCATAACTCTCCACATTATCAGCACAAACATATTTTTATAATTATCAAAATAACACTCCTTCGAAATATGGAATCTTGCCCTGAGGTGAAAATAAATTTTCACCACATTTATAGCAACCAAGAGCTCAGGAAAAATGTGTACTTGCCAAGCAGTGATACGTTCACTTTTCTTGAGGCTCTAGAAGAAGATGTTGAAACCATTTCACCAACTGTTCACGCGGCTCTAGAAATGGGGTAACTTCAAGAACGAAAAAAAAAAAATAAAATAAAATAAATAAATAAATAAAATAATAATATTATATTTTAAGGCAAATCCCTTGACACAACTATGCGTGTGTAGAAAAGAGCGGAAGCATATTTATAAGCGCCTTCTTCACACGTATATGAACCTTTGTATATACCTACACATACACAAATTTACTTTTGCCCGCATGAACTTTTTTGACTATCCCCCTCTACAGAACAGGAAGTGGCTATCTGATTTTGTCCCTGTACGAACTACTGCTGAAAAGGAAGAAGAAAATTAACCTGCTGTACTGTCTTGACATTAACGAGAAGGCCTGTAAATGCGTAAGGAAGTTAACACTCGAAAATAAAATTTCAAACGTCGAAATAATTAATACCGATTTGTTTAGCAACTTGAAGCACTGCAAACAATTTGATCTGGTCTTATTTAACCCCCCTTATGTTGTGACAGAAGAGGAAGAAATGAACAAAACAGATATTGTTGCATCCTACGCAGGGGGAAAATATGGAAGAGAAATTATTTTAAAATTTCTCTTAAGCGTATATGACTATGTCAGTGATAAGGGAGTTATATACCTTCTCATGGAAAAGAATAACAGGCCAAACGAAATATTGAATGATGGAAATATATCCAGTAGGTTCAATTACACAGAACTGAAAAAGAAAAAAACATTAAATGAAACCATTTTTATTTACAAACTTAGCAAAAAAGGTTCCTAATGCTTTGAAGTTACCAAGTCATTTTTCTTTTTCTAAATACATGCTCGTAACACACAATTACATGTTAGTATATCCCAAGTCCATACACACCATAAAAAATAGAGGAAGACATAATAATTGGTGTGAATCAATCGTAACAGAGCCTGTGCTTTTTTTCTTCCGCCTCTTTTTTTTTTTTTTTTTTTTTTTTTTTCTCCTTCTTTGCCCTCCTTTTGTTATATTTCAACAATTGTGCGCTACATGTATATCACGCGACATCGTCAACCTTCAGTGTTGCAATTTTTTAACAATAATGAACTTGATAAGAGGTTTATAATTTAAAAAAAAATGCCACATATAGATGTTTCTCCAATTTTGCGAAATCGTCCTGTTGCTAAATCCATGTATAATGAAAACCGATGCGTGAAATACGTAAACAAACGGGGAAAATGAATTATATATAAATGTGCGATGTGCGTTTGAAAGGATCGTGGGCGGAGGGAATGGAAATACAAGGTGGGACAGCGGTATGTAGAAAAAAAAAAAAAATGGCTCCGCAGAACGGTGCCGTAAAGACGTTAAAACAATGAAGTGGGACAAAAGACGAAATAAATAAATGAACAAATAAGAAGAATCAAAATACGTACGGACAGATTTCGTCGGATACCACAATGAAAGGGAAGAAAATAAAATGTAACGCTATATCTTCATAATTTAAAAAAAAAAAAAAAAAAAAAAAAAAAAGTTAGAGAAAGTGCTCCCTAAAAATTGATCATTTAGAAGGAGCACTAAACCATCACTATAGTCTTGGCACGCTTTTCCTAGTATCAAATTGGTTTAGCTTTCTATGTGCCTTATGTATGTGCGCTGCAAGTTTAAACTCTTTTCCGTTTAATGCTTGCTCAATTTACCCACGCAGCATGGGATTACTTAAATTTTTTTAATTCACACGGGAGCTCACCTTTTAACTGTTTTTTTTTTTTTTTTTTTTTTTTTTTTTTTTTTTTTTTTCCATCCTCAAGTTATTCACTTCTCCCCCTTCAATACCCATTTTTACACATTATAGAAGGACCAAATGAGGAAAACAAAAATTGCTATTGACGAAATGAAGTAAATAAGAAATCTATTATCTTCCATCCACATAAAAAAATTTAGTCTCATGGCTTGGCGCCTGAAACTTATATTTTCCTGATATAATTTTTCACTCTTGTTAACTAGAATGTCTATTTTTTCTCTCCTTTCCAGTATCTTCTCAATATTTTCGATGATGATGTTTTGTATGTTGCTTATTTTGTTTTTTATGTTATGCACATCGTTCGATTCGTAGTTGTTGAAGATTCTCTGCAGAGGGGGTGGTGTTGGTGGTTGGTTGGTTGGTTGGTTGGTTGGTTGGTTGTGTAGTATCCGGTTTTGGGTGTGTTGGTTGTAGAAAGGTAGAGGAGCTACAATTTTTGTGCTTTTGCGAGATTTCCTATAATGTGTACATGCACGTTTGGGTACCCCAGTCTGGATTCTACGTAACGTTAATGCTTCCTTTTGCCAAACAGAAAAAACGGCACAGTTTCGCACTTACCATGTTTTCCCTCAAAACGGGCTTAAACTCTTCATCCAGTGATAGGGCAATAAAATCAGACGTGTAATTAAAGTGCTTAAAGAAACTGTAAAAGAGGGGAAAGGGGGGAAGGGAAATAAATAAAAAAAAAATATATATCCACTTACATGCATACACACATATTCACGTACACCTATCAGATGACGCGGAGCGACCCTTAAAATATAGCCACTGCCTTACACTTTCGATATTTCTTCTAGAAAAGCGTAGGGGGTTAGGAAACCTAGTTCCTTGTCCGTCATGGCCATGAACGTGATGCCATTTTTCATGAGCTGGTGAAAAACGTAGCTAAAGTGGGGTGGAAAAAAAAAAAAAAAAAAAAAAAAAAGAATCTTTGTAATAGGGAAACCGAACATGCAAGTTTGCCCACTTATATAAATATGCAATTTGGGGCTAATAACGATGTCCTCATGAGCGCCTTTTTTTTTTTTTTTTTTCTGCATCGATCTCTCTCTTTGGAACGGATTGCTCCATTTGCTCCCCTCAAAAGAGTACTCATCGTAGATGTAAGATTTCCTCGCAGAATGGGGGGGAATAATCTCCAGAAGTAGTCTGCTTATGTTAGAAAAATTTCCTCCGAATTCGGTGTATTCTGCAAGTACTGTTTTGTCTAAAGAGGGGGATAATAAAAAATGCATCTGTGGCTTTTGCCCATACGGTCATCTGTGCACATGTTCGTACACATGTGTTTGCATAAAATATACGTCTGCTCCGCGCAGCATGTACTGGGCATGTTTCCCATATTTTCAAGTTTCAATTTTTCACTCGTATTCTTTATCACCTCTTGCTACTAAACCGTAAATTATAGACATTTTTTTCCGTATTAAATGGGTACTTGTTTATTCTTTTATTTGTTCAAGGCTTATCTTCTCTTTTGTAGATTATGTATAGGTTTCCTAGCTGCTACCTATTCTGTTAGATTCCCTTTCTCAGTTACCTCGAGCCTTCTTTCCTGCGCGTACTACAACCTATATGTGCTTGCACATGCATATAGTATGGGTGCACCTTCACCTTAACCCCTTTATGTAGGTATTCCGTTTGCGAAGTGACATATGTGTGAAAAATGAGTAATGTGCTTGCGGTCATAAAATATGCATATAATTCCTTCACAAAATAAATATCCTTGGAAAAAATTAAGCAGCCCTTAATAATCCAAAAAAGAGGTTTAGTTTATGCTATGATCGAGTTAACACTATACCATATATGTGCGTAATCGTTTACATACATATACATGTACATATTTGTACATAGAGGCACATAGGGGAGGAAAACCTTTTTTTTCTAATGGCTACAGAATATATGCAAAGTGTAAAACCTTGTCGACGTAAATTCCAATCAGCATAGCAAAGATTAAAATATGTTTACCCAATGGTGCGCAAAGTACTCGGCGCTTAAAAGGGGAGGCGGGTGTAATTCGCCGTGCTCACATGAACTGCAAATTTTGTAGGCGGCATGGTATAACATCGCATCCATTACTAAACTCGCAAAAGTAAAGAAAAAAAAAAAAAAAAAAAAAAAAAAAAAAAGCAGAGATGAAACAATTGTGAACATTTTTCAAAATGCTAAAATGGAAAAATAAATTTTAAATAGGATTTTTTTTTTCTCTCACTTTCGGATGACGCCATATGGTAGGATAAAGAAGTATATCAGGTAATGGGAAAATGGCGTGAGAATGCTACACTCCCAGCGCTTGAGTTTTATACATGCAAGTGTTTGTGCAACTGAAGCATTTTTTTTTTTTTGTTCTTTTTTTTTTCTGTATAACGGCCAAATAAAATACGTGTGTATATAATATAATTTTAACGTTTTTCTTTTTTTCTGTGTATCCCTCCTGTCCCCACTCTGTTGGCATTGGTATAAGTAGCTTTTAATTTTTTAACGTCTAGGATGAATGGTCATCAGCTGTGCAACAACCCGAAGTTATCTGCGCGCGCATGCGTTAAGTCTACCCGCAGGATTCTCAAAAGAACGAAACAACCAACGTACTTGTCAACGCATTAATCCTTTCACACATTACAAAGTTAAAAAAATACAAAATGTGCACACTCAGTTCCTACACAACCCCCGACACCAACAAACAACCAACACAACCAACAAACAACACCAACACCAACACCATGTCGGAGGAAATTTACAAAACTGTTGTGGAGAAAGTGCTTCAGCACACCTGCCAGGAAAAACCGAGCAAGTATTATTTTCTAATTAAGCAAAGCCAACAAAACACGAAAGATTTTTCGCTAGCCAAAATAACCTTCAGAGAAGAGCCATTGCTGAACCTGGAGGATAACCTTAAGGAAGATGAAACATTTGCTTTAGTTTTTAACAATTCAGAAATATCACACAAAAAATTGAAGAAGAAAACAAAGGAAGAGTACTTATTAGGAAAATTAAAATCGTCCAATGATTCTGTGTCTGATGAACAGATCGTAGAAAAATTAGAGAAACTCCTAAAATGTGAAAAAAAAAACAAGGAAAATATTTTTAAAAAGAATAGCCTTCACGAATTACATAATTCTTACGCATTCTATGATGATGCATTTTGCGAAAACTTTTACTTAATGGGCGATGAGTATGATCTTCAAATATCCAAACAACTAAATGGCTTGTCCGTCTTATCACTAAACAAGTGCAGCACAATTTTTTTTAACATTTTAAGCGATTTAAAAGCTGATACTTCCAAAAGTTTCATACAATTAATTAAGGAAAATGTAAAAGTAGAATACGATCCAAGATTACTAAATGCTCGTGTATCCGGGAAGAGGAAAAAAAATGCTCTTTTTGTAAATGAAAATATGACTATATTAAAAATATTTTATAAAGATAAGCTATATATGGTTAAAAATAAAATATGCGGTTACCAACTCGATATTAATGAAAACCTCGTCGAAAACCCCTACCTCCTATTTTTGGGCCAACAGGAGGCGTGGATACTTATCTTAAAATGCAAGGAGGATGTTATTTCACAAAAATGTATAACTGCAATTCAGTACGAAGAAAAACGGAAAAGTGTGATTGAACAGTACAACTGTGTTTTAGATTCCTTGCGGAAGTAACCCTTTTAACCTCTTCGTGTGTCAAACATACGAGCTCTTTCCCGGCGTAGACCACTCGTCGCCCCCTTTTTTTTTTTTGTTTAGTATCATGCAATTCTTCCTGTTTCGTTTGAAAAAAATTCACACAGCTACGCTAGCTACCCAACTTTGAAGCTACGAAGGGCGGGTACAAAAAATGTAATAATATATATATACCTCCTGCCCTGCGTTGTTAGTATATAATTTTTTTTAGCGTTTCGCATTATAACTATTTGTTTTCACTGCCAAGTGAGAAAGTTTTTAAAACAAATGAGGCATATGAAATGGGCCTAGTGCCTACAAGCAGCTATACAAGTGTATATGACTAGGCGCCTCTTGGCGCGCATGTAAATGTATGCATAAGAGCATCTACACTCGTCAGCGCGAAGGTGTGTTTGCGGGGGAAAACCCAGTTCCATATAATGTAATATGAAGAAAAGGCAAAATGAAAAGTGGGAAAATGAAAAAGGGAAAAATGTACAAATGAAAAACATTTTCACTTTATCAGACATTAAAAAAAAGAAAAAAAAGGAAAGAAGGAATCTATATGTAATTATCAAAAAATAATAAACGAAACAGATTAAAGTTTAACAACTTAATAAAAAAAAAAAAAAAAAAAAAAAAAAAAAAGGGGAAGAGAAAAATTAACATTTATTTTTTACTTCTATAAATACACTCTTTTAATTACAATTAGTATATTTTGACCTAACATATACACATATATGGTGTGCGATTTCGCACGCTATGTATATGCGATAATTCTCTTGGGTTCATTATTATTTTTTTTTTCTTTCTTTCCATTTAACACACTACAGCAATATTTAATTCTGAATAAATACAAATGGTAGGTAAAAATAAAAAAAAAAAAAAAAAAGGGAATGAAAAAGTACTGAAATGGCAAATTCTGCTAATTTGGATGATAAAAACCGATTTTGTAAAAGATTATTATCTCTTTAGTTATTCCTTCAGAATAATAATCTGGTAATTTAATACGTTGAGCTTTTACAGAAAAAAAAATTTAGTGCCTGATGGCAAAAAAAAAAAAAAATTCTGCATATATATATATATATGAGAAGTACACATACTATCAAATATATATATATATACGTCTTTTAATTAATCAGATGTCAGTTTTCTTCTGAATAGTTTGATTTTTTTTTTTTTTTTTTTTTGTTCTTCTGTTAATTCTTCACCAGATTTAGGGTTGTTATTTTAATTCCTTTCCATTTTTATTATCACATGGCTAGCGTTATAATCATAATATATAATAATAATAAACTTCTTCATTTCAACTTTTTTTTTTTTCTAGCACAATGATCCATTTATATTACTCAATTTTGGCTCCTTCCTTCGTCTACCTCACTTACTACTATGTGTACACCTCCGTAACTTCCGTTTTTTTTTTTTTTTTTTTTTCAGTTTGTTTTTAAAAAATTCCCTTCCCCATGGTAATTTTCATCCATCTTATCATACGATTCGTGATCATCCCCGTGGGCAGTACTAGGGCTTCTGTTATAATAATTTTTATCAGAATTATTAATAGATATTTTATTTTGTTCACATATTTTTGCCTTAGCCAATTCCTCATTTCCATCATTCCCGCAATGGTGCAAATCACCATTTTGGGGTCGTTCCAATTCATTGTCCATTCCCTGTTTTTCTACTCCCCTACCAAGTTCATCATCTTCACTTTCCTCCTTCATATCCAATGAACCACTACCCTCTTCACATTTGCTATCCCCCTTATTTGCCGATGTCTGCGTTAGTTTTTTAAAAAACTCCTTGTTCATTTCGTTTTTATAATTTTCTTCATAAATGGAAGACTTCTTCCTCTTTTTCTCCTCTACACATATTTTATCATTTTCGTCTTCTTCCATTTGTTGTGTATCTCCTCCCTCTTGCACTTTCATATCACTATTGTAATCGTATGGTCTTTTCTGTTTCTTCGCAGGTGCCCCTACCTCCCCTGCTACATCTTTCGCCTCGTTCCTTTGTTCCTTTGCGAGATGCTCCTTTTCGTATTTAGCCTCCATATATTCATCCTTTATCAGCTTGCCCTTTTGGCTAAATTTGTTGTACGAATGTTTACTACTGCTGACGCTTTCGTAGGCTTCACTCGTTGGGGGATCTTGCGCATCTTGCGGTAGCACCTGTTCGTTATTCGAGGCATCCTTCACAGTACTGTCATTGCAATCATTATTATGCTTTTTCTCAATTAAGTCATCATTACCAGAAGTGTTATTAAAAATAGAACTTATTTTCTTATTCAGAAAATTTGTAAAACTAAAATTAAATTCACTTTTACTTGAGTTATTATTCTCTTCTATTCCTTCCACCTCTGCGGGGGGTTGTTCACCAAACTCTCCCTTTAGCATAGTTGCGTACTTTGAATTGTTACCATTTAACGATTTTTCTTTTGCTAATGCATCTTCCTGTAAATTTCCATCATACGCATTATTAGGGAAGCCATCGTAATGCGTCATTATTATATGGGGGTTACTATTTTCATTTTTAACCCCGTCGATGGTAGAATTGTGTGAATGATTATTCGAAATGATATTCGTACCGCTATTCTTCTTAAAATTAGCATACGTATCATCATTCGATTTATCATCCACTGTCGCATTATTGTTAATAGAACTGCTTGAGGGATTATCCCTTCCTTGTGCAGAATTATTGGCACTGTCCTCCATAGGGGCATTGCAATCGTTTTCATTATTATAACCTTCATTGTCATTAGAAAATTCGGAATCCTCTTCTGAGTTTTCATCAGACACTTCATCATCGCAGTCTTCATCCTCCTCCTCATCATCACTGTCCTGTCTGTCATTTTTTTTCTGCTTCGATGTGACGCTCTTATTACCCTTTTCATTTTTCTCCTTTTGTAACGAACTTTTTATCGTTTTCTTGCTATTATTTGTTGAATTACTGGATGTACTTTCTTTTTTCTTTTTTTTCACTTTTTTCTTTTTCTTATTTGATGAATTGTTATTTTGACCTGCGTTCCCACCACTTAACTCCTTTTTCTTCCCATTGGCGTTGTTGTTATTGCTTAAACTAGCTCCTTTGCCACTGGATGATGTGTTTACATTATTCTTTTTAATATTGTTATTTAAGTTATTGTATTTTTTTGCACCATTGTGCTTAGTGCCTTCCACATTATCCTCCTTTGTATCCGATACGTGATTATGCTCTTTTCCTTTATCATCAGAAAGGATGCTATCACTCATGTTGTTACATTTGCCATTCTCATCTTCATTCTCCTTATTGGATTTACTCACAATTTTCATAACTTTAGATTTCTTTCGCTGATTCCCACTAGGGCCCACATCATCCGATTCGTTTTTCACGTTGGGTGCCTTTCCCTCGCTCCTATTGCTACTAACGCTCGAGTCGTTTTTTTTACTGTTTCCTCCGCCACTGTTGTTATGGCCACTGTCGGTCTCACTATTCTTGTTGTTGCTTCTGTTGCTCACATTATTACTGCCGCCGGTGTTAGTACTATTATTCTTCTTATTTGAAGAGCTTTTTTTGGACTTTTTTCCTTGCGCGAAAATGTTCGCGTAATTCCTCTTGATATCCTTAAAAGATATATTGCTGTCGTTATAGTTTAACGAGGCAAAGTTTGAAAAGCTGCTGCTGTAAATGCTAGGCTTCGAATTCGTTTTCGCCTTGGGGGCATTACTATCATTTGTATTATTACTACTGCAATTATTATTGGTGTCTTTACCATTCCCGTTACTAACCTGGTTCATATTTTTTTTGTTATCTTGATTGGTTTTCCCGTCGGCCTCCTCGTTGTCAATTTTCCCTCCATTTTTCTTGCTAACGGGGTTTTTCTTAGCATTAGCACCGCTGGGGCCATGGCCATCAACATTGTTAAGGCTGGAATCATTTTTCAAATCACTAAAGCTGACAGAGTTGGACAGATTAGTCCTATTGACATTATTATTTCCAAACGCTTTGCTACTGGCGGAGCATGTGTTTAAATTATTGCTGTTGTTTTTCTCATTCTCCCGAATTCCTATTTTATTTTCCTGTTCCTCTGATAAATCATTCTCCTCAGCAAAACATTCATGTCTTTTAAAAAGGGAAAAGGGTTCCTTACAGGAAATTCTACCATTGTTATGTTCGGTATGATACTCTATAAATATAAATACCAATGCCTTCTGCATAAAGGTTACCAGAGCATGGCATGGAAGCTTTTCATCATGACTTATATAGTACGAGTTTTTCGATATATTTGCTTCATTAAAAAAAGCGTAGGCAGCATGGATAAATCCATTCTCTACTAAATAGCGATAAACAAGCAAATTAACTTCATCTGATGAGAGGAGTATTTTCATTTTATTTATAACGGAAACATTAACTCTTCAAGCTTTTTCTTTTTGTACATTAAAAAAAAAAAAAAAAAAAAAAAAAAAAAAAAGGGAACAAAACGTGGGAACAAACTGGGTGATGCTACTTTTGCGCAGTGCTTCACTAACCAGGCTCGTTTGGCTTCCCCCCCCCCTCGATCATTCCCTTGATCGTTTCCTTCTTTCCGCTCCTGACGCCTGTTGGTTGGCTTTCCCTTATGTTTGCCTCGCCCTTTTACTCCCCTGATTGTAATATTTCGTACTATTTTCCTCGTTCTCTTTGCTTGTTCCTTTTTATTTTCCCGTTTGCTTCTTATACTTTTATGTTAAACAAGTATATAAATACGTGCTTTTACATTTCATTTGGCTTCGTTTCCTTCTGTTTTCGTTTTGTTCCTTCATCTCCTCGAAACAAATGAATTTAATTTGCATAACTTCTCATTCATCAACTTGTACATTCATGCGTAATTTATGCATATAAACATAAAATGCTTTTTAAATCATGGTAAATATTGTTTGAATTTATGAACGTGCGTATAATAATATCTATATAACATGTATATGCTTGTATATAAATATGTATATGCTTGTATATAAATATGTATACGTTTGTATATGTATGTACATGTATGTATATTTTTATGCTTATTCAAAACATGTAATAATTGCTATTTCATATGCATTTTTTTTTTTTTTATTTTAATTTGTTGGCTAAATTTTACCATAAAATGCAAAAAAGTTTTATATATATTTACATATACGTATTTTAGGGTATCATCGTAATAATTATGAATATATATATTATATGCTATACTTTTTTTTCCCCTTTCCCAATTGTGCTTAAAAATTATTTATTTATCATGCTTGCCCTTCGTACGCTATGTAAATTGCTATATTATTTTCATGCACTTTTTTCCGTTTCCTTTTTTTTTTTTTAAACGGATAATAAAAGTATGTTACTTTTAAGAAAAAGCTGTTACCAACCCCCCCTTCGTTTGGCAATTTGCACTTCTACATTTCAATAATTATCAACCTTCATTTTATTTATTTATTTACATTCATTCATTCATTCATTCATTTCTTTTTTTTTTTTTTTTTTTTTTTTTTTCCTTTTCCGTTTCATGACAATTCATAAGAAACGTAATTTTGCCATGTACGCAAGTACATTGCATAATAAGTATATAATATGATTGTACAAACATGTATGCTATATATGCGAACATGCATATGAACATTTATACCATACAAAATTTATGTAAGCATTGTGCCTATTTGTACGCATCGTGCCTATCATACGCATTTTAATTTATGTCATCCCCTTATGCGGGTTACTCCTTTCTATTCCTTTTGTTTGCTATATATATTTGCCGTATTCCTTTGCCTTTTACGTCGAATGTTTTACATCATCTTAGATATCACTATAAAATGGAGGGTACGCACAAGATTATTTTGCATTGGCATATAATAAGGTTCACCATAATCCCCTTTCAATCGATCAGAAAGCAGTGTGCCTCGCATGTATGCCAAATGTACGTATGTAGATATATACATATATACGCACGTGCGTAACTTTCCGTGCTACTCTGTGAACTTACACAGCAATCATTTTCTTGTATATTTCCTAGGGGAACCCCCTACTCCATTAACAAAGGCGTATGGGAGGCGAACGTAATTAATATGTATGAGTACGTACCATAAGTGGGGACACGAATACGCACATGCACATATTACTTCATATGTACACCTATGAACTATCGCTTGAACAAACTTGATAATAATTACATAGGGACACCTTGTGCATGTCAGTTTAATCCTTCGTCCAATGGCTCGTTTTTCCCACCGCCCCCTTTTTTCTTCCTTTTTTTTCCGCCTTTTCTTTCATGGTATGTCATTCATAATCCCGCATGTGCACTCGTAAATTGCACTCCAACATTTTTCAAAGTCATTCCACAGTGGACACAAAGAACAAAAAGAAAGAAATTCATAAAATGGGGAAAAACTTAAATAAATTAACGCCAAGCTTTACGACTTCCCTTTATTCACACATTTTGCGAAAAATGCAGAAAAAGTGGGCTCAACGGAGGAATGTACGTTCGTACGTTCGTACGTTAATATGCTCGCACGGGCATTTACACTAATGTACATGTGCAGTATGCCAACCTCTATATAATATACGTGTACATATGTGTACGTACGTAATGCGTATACGCTTGTCCCCGTATCCGCTTCGAAAAGGAATGGAATAATAATACGCGGCACTACATTATAAGCACATTTTTTTGAGCAACACCTGTGTGTGATCACAACAAATGCACATTCGAACATGCATCCAGTTGTGCTGCCTACGTAGGTATTCCAAACAAACAATAAGGTGCTACTGATGCGTATTTTAACATCTTATTCCAAAATGCATCGCTCATAAATAAGCTCTGTTCAACACTGCGCACCTCTTACGTGTCTCCATAAGTTCATTGACAACAAACGCGGTAAGTGTTCCACATAAAAACATGCAAATATGCAAATGTGCAAATGGGCAATCGGCAAACGAGTCAGGAAGTAAACTAACATGTGGAACGCATATATGTGTTCTTATGTCTGTATGTATTTGCAAATACACCAGGAAAAACGTAAATTTCTTAAAATGAAAATTTATCAAATATGGAAAGGAAAAAAAAAAAAAAAACGACATAATAAAAAAGTACAAATTAATAATGAAGGATGTAATATCCGGCCCTCCCACACATAGTAAAGCTCAAATTTAAGTAATTTCTTTTTTTTTAAGCAAAAGAAAATATACGAAAAAAAAACTATATTGTTGTGCATACAAATCACACACAAAACAAAAATACGTTACTGAGAAAAAAAAAAAAAAAAAACATATATTTTTCTTTAAGCAGAAAAGTAAAATTGGACCATTGCCACTTCTTAAACTGTGCATGAAAAAAAGGTACATCAGCTTTTGTTAAGCTTTGTTTTTATGCGCTTAGTAAATGCTATGCCTATTTTTGAACATAATAGTGGTTGGGGCCTTATGAGACATCTACAATATGATTATCGACATTTGTAGATGCATACGTAACTGTACCTAGGAACAGACGCAAATTTTCGTGCAAAATTTTGAGAATGTCAACTAGGTATTGCTAAAAGCAGCCGTGTGAGTTCGGAATTTTTTTTTTTTTCTTACGTTGGTTGCACCTTTTTTGTAACAATTTTTTCTTTTCAATTTTTGATTGGTGCAACATCGCTTGGCGCAACGCCTCTTTTGTGGTTATCTTCCCTTTGGTTTTTTTTTTTTTCTTTTTTCTCCCCCCTCCGCCCACCATTCCCATCGTTCCGAATTTATTTTCCGAAAAGAAGCACACCCCAATTTATATAGCTGCATCCACAGCTCAATGTTCCATGTACGTAAAAAGGCCAGGATAAAAATACTCTCAAATTTTGCCTTCAAAATGTACGCAAGAAAAAATTGCCCAAAGAAACGAAAAAAATAATAACGAATAAAAACTCGTTTACACATATAGTAAACTCCCTTTTCATATTTTTAACTTTCTATATTACTGTATACAACACTCAAAAATTGGCATAAAATGGGCGGCATGACAAGACAACCTTGCGGCGTATCCGAATAACAGAAAAAAACAAGGTTCGTATTTAAACCTTACTGAATTGTAAAGGGGAAATGTATAGCAGCAGTTATACATATCAATAGAGCATACAGTTTTAGAATGAAAAAGACACATTAAAGTAAAAATGATTAAAAAGGGTTGATAATACTATGTATATATATATATATATATATATATATATATATATATATATATAACGCTTAACCTTAAAAAAAGAAAATACAAAAAAGAATTTATTTTTCCCAACATTTATTAAAATTGCAGCTACACAAAAAAAGAAGAATAAAAGACAAGGCGAACAGAAAAGGAAAAATCTGTCCTTAAAAATATTTGCGTGTATAGGAATCACACACGTTCATGCATATTGTACACACATATGCATGCACATTATAAGGGTAAGGAAAGGAGCGGGTGTAGGCATTACACTTTCAAATAAGCTTTATATAAAATCCGCACGGTAAATACATCATTCATAAGTATAAATGGCATGGAGCACAAAAAAAAAAAAAAAAAAAAAAATGAAAAGATGAAAAAGAAACGAATTGAACGATGCATTCACACAATGTGATCTTTTTATATATACGAATATCTAGCCACCTGGCCGCACCTTCTCCGTTTATATCATCCTTCCTTTATACCTTGATCTTATAAATCCTACGGACCGTGGAGATGTACACAGTATATAGGTATGCATATGTGCTAATAAATGTAGTGTCTTCTCCGCTGGACATTCTACTATGCCGCAAGAGTACACAAGATAAAAGGTGAAAGATGAAAAGTGAAAGATGAAAGGTGAAAGATGAAAGGTGACAGGTGAAAGGTGACAGGTGAAAGGTGACAGGTGCATTTCCCAATGTCACCCTCGAAAAAAAAATAAAGTGAGGACGAGTAAAGGGGCAAACAAACAAAACATTAGGAGGATTTCCCTCTGGGATGATTCCCCCTTTTAACGCATTTCCAAAAGGAAGTACGACTCTTCTCGCTACTTAATAATCATCTTGAACATGTTCTTTTTTAGAAAATAATGCAAATAAGGCCTATATCTATTAATTTTAATTTGTTGCTCATCGAAAATGCCATTCAATTTTTCGTTGTCCTGGGTTAATAACAATCCATTTGCAGCTTGCTCATTGACGATCTGTAAAGGGGCATGCGAATGACATATATGCATAATCCGTTTGAAGCCATGTAGAATGGTGCTACTCTCTTTAAGCGAGTAATGACACATATGCAGAGGAACTTAAAGGATATACACAAGTGTGGCACGGTACAGATGAAAAGATAATAAGCAGGCGAAAGGAGCGCTTAAATAGCACCAACATGGTGATAAAACCGACGAAAAATCAATCCCAATGATATGGGAACACCACTCCGCACACCGCTCGCAATTACCGTCTTCTTCAAATGCATGAGCATATCCGCGCCTATCTTAATGAGGCAGTACTTCACAACGTCCTTGTACTTATTAACCAGGTGCGGTATCAGGCTCTTTGCGAGCTCTATATTTCTGTAGTAACTCCTGAGCAAGTTTTTTCCTAGTAATAACTTCATAGTAATTCCCCCCTTATCCAGTGTGCACTGATGAACGTCCACATAGGAGAGAATAATCTGAAGATCTTTCATACAGTGTTCATAGACAAGAAATATATTTACCACTTTGGGAGAGAAAAAAAATGAATGCTTTGTATTAATTTTTAGTTTTGATAGTAGCACGTTAAATTCGTATTCAAACCCATTTCTATGGTCAATGCTCCTCCTCCTTTTGTTGCTATTTTTGTTTTTTCCTTTATCAAAAGCATCTGCCCATGCTTTAATTGGGTTCATCCGTACTTTTTTCAACGCAAAATCAGCAGACAAATCTAGAATCGATGTAAGTGTTAATAGACATTCACCCGAAATGAATCCGTTAACATATAACTTTTTATATAATTCTCTGCAAGTATTAAATATCATGATATACAGTTCACCCTCTCTTTCTTTTCGAACAATTTTTTTTTTGAGTGAGCTGTAAAAAACATCATCCTTGGACTTCCTCGACTTATCTTGACTTTTACCGTAACTTTCGTGGCTTCTTGCCCTTCTTATTTCGCTGAATAATTTATTTTTTATTTTCATTTTCGGTCTTTTTAAAAAGCTGTAAAAAGTAGCAACATGTTTCTTCTGACACACATCTTCTATGCATTCGAAATTTATCGTGCGATCTGTGTCATACCTTTTTGCCGTGAAATCTGCTGTGTTGTTTCTTTGCACTTTGGGGATTCCCTTTCCTCCATCGAGGAAATCTCCATTACTGTTGTTATTATTACTCACAGAGTTATCATTGCCTCCTTTTCTGCTCGAGTTAATTCGACTTATTCTTCCGTTTTGGCTACCTCCATTGAGGAAGTCTTCACTCTCACCATCAGCACAGTTTTGGATATCGCCTTTTTTACGTTTTCCCCCTTTATTGCCATTCACCTTTAACGCACTCGGATTACTATCCCTTCTTGTTCGCGGAGATATAGTGAAATCAAACATACCTGTGCAGGAAGCGCACTTTGACTTATTCATATTTTTCATCCTTTTCCTTTTCTCAATTTCATTGTTCATTAACATTAACGTTTTGCTGTTAGTTCCCTTGGTAGAAATGTTCAGTTCCGATGAGTTTTTCATCTCCATCTTTAGAGAGCTTTTCTTATCATAGTTCTTGTTGAAGAAGGACGATATTCTTTTCCCATCGCTGTCCATGGCGAATAAATTTTTATATGTTAAGTATTCCTCAAAATTATGTTCGTTATTTTTGCTTTCACTTCCATCATAATTTATAATATCATCCACCACGTTACCCTCTTCATTTGTAACACATGTGATGCAGTTTTTAATGTCTCCTTCTTCTTCTTCCGCTTCATCGTCTTTTTCTTCTAAATCATTTTCATGTCCTTCTCCCCTTTCGTCCTTCACAAAATCCTTCTCCTCATCCTCCTCGCATTCATGTGATTTTTCCTTTTGAATTTTTATAATAAAATTGTCGCTCATCAGTAACTCGTTCTCCCCTTGATCTGCCTTAGTTACCCCTGGTGTGTCTTCATTAGTACCCTCTACGATTCTTTTCAAATCCTTGTAGTTGTTTAGCAAATTTTCGTCCATCTTTGTGATATTTTCATAATTTATATTCTTTATTAGGTGCTCCTCCCCAGGCCTGATGTCATTTTGTACGTATTGTTTTTCTCCTTCTGGGTTTCTTCCCATCACACTTTCTTTCATCGAATCGATTTCTTTGCCCCAATTGCCCTCCTTCAGCGAACCTTGTTCATGCAAAATATTAAAATTTTTTTTTTTCTTCTTTTCCTTCTCGCTGTAATCTTGCGCACCATTTTTGAGGTCTCCATTACTACCTTTCTCATTCTCTACACTGCTCCTAACAAGCAAATTGTCACTTAACGTTTTGGGTAAATCCGTGGCGTGTTCGATTAATCTTAAATTGTACTTTGGATTGAAGGCCTCCTCGTTCTTGTTATCAACGATACTATCAATGACAGTGAAGTTCTCTTTCTCCGTTTTGGTTCTCTTAAATTCTCGATAATTCATTTTGTTTATAAGGCGGTCATACGTTTTTATGGAAATCTTGGCATAGTTAAAAGCATTCAGATTTTTTATTTTACTGTTCTCACACACCTTATCTGTGTAGCATGATTCGTTATCTGAGAGCTCATTCAGATGGTTACTGAGCTTATCTAAATTTTTGGATGATAGTGAATAGTTTATATTGGTGTAATTATGTTCGTCTTCATCGTTACTACTGAAATAGTTGTCATTATTTCTGATGATATTTATTTTCATTTCTCCTTTCTGCGAAAAATTATCCAAGCTTCTTTTTCCTCTGGACATGAATTCCCCTACTCGCTGTCTCCTACTACCATTGTTTTTCATTCTTATTTTTTCTCTTATCCTTTTCTTCCTGCTATTACTGTCTTCGTTATTTATGTAACTATACTCATCACTATTATCTTCATATTCTATGTCCGTAAAATTGCTGTTTTTCCACTTAACCTCTTCGTATATACTTTTTCTCATTTTTCCGGAACTTGGATTTTCCCTTCCTGCATAGATTTCAACACTCCTTCCATTCGGGGTGCCTCCATCGTTGAGGGTGTCATTTTTTAGAACACTCGAAAATTCATTTTTTTGTAGAATACGCCTAGTGATGGAGGAATGGCCTGAATTTTTATTATCACTTTTTTTTTCCCCTCCTGGGTTTATCCTATTCTCCTTCTTATTAGGAAAGCTGCTCTGTCCATACGAAGAAATGTCATCGAAACTTTCAATCACTGTCTGCGAATCGTAAGCACGTTCCCAAAAAGAAATATCACACGAACTTATATCCTGCAGACAAGCATAAATATCTGGCAACCTCAAATCGAATTCTCCATATTTGTTCATTTTCCTCCAATACAATTCAGGCACAATTTTGTTGGAAAAGTGAAGAATGTTTGTGCCTTTAAAGAGCCAGTAATTTTTTAAGTTCTTCTTCCTAATATAGAAATTGTAATCAATCATTTTTAGTACCTTCTCTAAGTAAACAATTCTAAACGGATTGGGTGGATAAATATTTAACATTTTGTACAAGCACTCAAAAGTTAACCCCTGAATTGTCAGTATTAACAATACACTACCACTAATGTAGTAAGCCAACTCCTTAGTCAGTTTGTCGTTAATTTTATTTTCTGCTTCTATCCGTAATCCTAGGACTAGTACAATACCCCCTCGTAATCCTCCCCATATTAGGAGCAATATTTCCTTCCAATTTATAGGGTACCCAATTCTTGATAAAAAGGGAGTAAATATTACAATCATAATGGACCTTGCCAATACTAAATAAATATATGTCAATACGATGTACATGAAAAAGTATAAGTTGTCCTTGAAAACATTTTCCATCATCCCAAACGAAACTATTCCTGATATGATGAAAATGCTTGAGTTTCCCATGAGGGCGAGAAGCTCTACAATTTCTTTATGCTTTCTCTGTGCCACTTCGTCCAGGGCAATATGGCCATACGCGTTAATAAATAAACCATAACAAACTATTGCCAAAGGACCAGACAAGTTAAAGTAATACTCAGACACAAAGTAACTCAAGTAGCACATAGTTATGGTAGCTAGACACTGATTGTAGTAATATTTTCTATACAAATTTATCCAGGCAAATGTCAACATAGCCATCCCTATGCCAAATACGGGGCTTAAAAATAATAACTTCACAAATAGAATTACATACTGAGATGCGTTGGCCTTATACCCTATAGTTAAATAAAAAAAAAACTGAAATAATAATACAGAACTTCCATCATTTATTAACGACTCCACATGAAACATAGAACTTATCTTTGAGGGCGCATCCACTACTGACAAAATGGAGAGAACTGCCACTGGATCTGTTGACGATAAGATGGAGGCCAACAGAAAACTGCTACTTAGGGGAGATTGCTCTTGCCTATACATGAAGGAATAGTAAAACATAATACCCAGTATACCTACTTGTAATGCTACCCCTATAACTGCTAATCCTATTCCACCATAGAGAAAATTCTTAAAAGCATAATAATTTATGTCCTGAGTGGCTTCATATAGCAAAATTGGCAACAGAACAAAGTAAAGAACGGACGAGTCGATGTTCCTTGCGTTGATAATAGACTTATGTAAAGCATTCTCTTCAAACATGTTAAAATTTTTTGCTATTACGTACGTGCACATTCCATATAGAAACCATATTACTGAAACAGGGATATTCAGTCTGTTTATTTTGGAAAGGATAAATTGAAGCATAGTCGCGGAGATAAAGATAAAACAGAAGAAAATCATTCCTTCGGATACCTCATTCGACGCAGACGGCAATTGATTCCTATTTTCCTCGTCGTCACCTTCATTCTCACCTTCGTTTTCTCCACGCGAATCCACACTGAATTCGGTATTTTCCCTTCCATTTTCATAATACGCATTCCTTCTTACTCTCTCGCGCAGGATTCTGGAAGTGTGTCCTCTTTTCCGGTAAGTCAACCTCTTATCAGAACACCCAAACAGCACCAAATACTTCTCATTAACAAAATTTGCTCCGCAAAAAAGGTTGTATGCATCTTCAAACACGTTTAAACGGGATATATCATCATGGGTAACGCTAATATTGGCACATGCTTCATCTGAAAAATTTATATTTTCCCCTTGTTTTCTTTTCAATGTGCTTATTTTCATATCATCGTCTTTTTCATTCCCTCCCACAGGAGAGAACCTCATTGGACACACATCTTCTCCCGGGAGTCTCTCACTTATTTGGCATACATTATCTTCATTTTTCAAAAGCACAAAAAGTATACATAAAAGGAAAATTTTTATTTTTATGAAAACATTTAAAGAAATCCGATTTCTCTTTTTGCCTGATTTTTCGCAGTTAATCAATTTTAGATAGAGCATTTTCACTCGCGTAGCCGCAACGTTG
The DNA here is from genome assembly GCF_000006355.2 of Plasmodium knowlesi strain H. Lineage (NCBI taxonomy): Eukaryota > Apicomplexa > Aconoidasida > Haemosporida > Plasmodiidae > Plasmodium > Plasmodium knowlesi. The sequence goes on from NC_011915.2 coordinate 166,465, forward strand.
TTGTAATTGCATCTACAAATGGGTTGTGCCTTGGGGCTCTCTCAAATATGGACTCCAAACGGGGAAAAAGGTGAAAACGAAAAAAAAAAAAAAAAAAAAAAAAAAAAAAAAAAAAAAGCAAACCAAAGCAAGGCAAGTCAAAGGAAGTAAAAAGAAAAAGAAAAACACACGAAATGAACACAGATACAATGCACATGAAATAGAGTGAAAGAAAACACCTCAGGCAATTGCTTTACATCTGGTGCTGAATTGCTTTCCCTCCCTTAGTCCCATTTATAAAGTGTAAAAACGTCATTTTCCCTAAAAATATGTGAATGCACAGAAGGAACGCCCGTTCTTCTATTGACAAAACAAAACACAAAATCACTACTTCACAAATGAGTAGAAACTTGTTCGTAATCTTTTCCTTCCATAATAAATATTGATATTTTAGGACCCATTCTCAAAATTTGTTCTTTTCAGAATATTCATACACAAGATTACAAACGTATGCACAAGGGTGTAACTTTATTTCTCCTATCATAATCTACAACCTGCCGTTTCTCCAGAAACGCAGAAAAGGTAAAGCGCACAGGCATGGAAAAAAAAAAAAAAAAAAAAAAAGAGACGTAAAATTAGGTATTCCCAAAAGTTAGGTCAAAAAAGTTATAGATTATACTACCTATGTGGAGACTTAAATACATCTGCTCACATTTACAAATGCCCACATATATACACGTATGAATGTACATGTGCATACAGTTCAAACTAAAATCAAACAGGAGGCCCACTTAAATTTGTATGCACTTTTATTTAGGCTCATTTAATGTGTCTCTAATTCTAGCTAATGTAAAATTAAAACATATCTTCTTCAATTTCCCCCTACTTTCCAAATTGCCAACTTTAAAAAATTTTCTTATTTTTACTCCACGACGAAATTGTTGGATATACAATTCTCCAAATAAGCGAATTCTGGAAACATAATAAAATGGAAAATACTGAGTTCACGATTGAGAGTACATATGAGTATACACTGTTACGTATAAACATTGAAATTTGAAAAAAAAAAAAAAAAAAAAAAAAACTTTAAATGTGTACACAACTATTCATGCCATGTGCACGAATTAAATCAAAATAAAATGTAATAATCCTGTGAAATGGAAAAAAACTTCTGTATTCTTTATTTGAAAAATTGGGCATAATGTCATACGCGATATTCGCGCTAAACAAATGCAAGTGTAAAATATGCCAGGTATTATTAAAATAAAAAAAAAGATGAAAAATATTTTTCCCTTTGGAACGAATTGTTTAGGCATACAAGTTGGTACATATGTATATTTGCACATACACACACGTCTTTAAAAAAAAAAAAAAAAAAAAAGGAAATAGCGTTTTCCTAAAATTGTTGGAGATTAAAACAAACGTTAATTGGTACATGTCATACATACATATATATATATATATATATATATATATATATATATATATATATATATATATATATATATATATATATATATATATATATATATATAATGAATAAAAATAAATAACTTGTTCGCATAAACAGAACATTCGGATTGGTGGTACGCAACCACATATATTGGAAGACAATTTAGCAATTTGATAAGCAGCATGAAAAAAATTCCTACGAAATGGGAATCGAACAAGAACGTAAACTTTTTCTCACTTTTACATGTTAAGGAAATATTAACCAAGTAGATAATCACACACAACTGCATGAAAAAATGAATACCTATTATGAATATCTTAAAAATGCACACAGTTTTTACCACTTTATGAATGCATACATTCCTTTTATATTGGACATTGTCGGCTTGTAAAAATTTATCATGCGGGAGAATCATGATTTAATCAATATAATGAAAGGTGTTGTAACTGACGGGGTGTAAGTGAGTGTTGCCCGGTTGTACTCTACGTGCCATACTCCATCATACGTTCTATCCTATATGCGCACGTACATTTTTGCACATGACCGTGCTCATTTCATTATACATTACGCACAAGGCACCTACGCACCCTCTCAAATGTGAAGGAAGTTTCCACTCAATTTTAAGGGGTGCATCTTCTGCTAATCTGTGCGCAAATCATGGTGGCTCAAAAAGATACATAAAATGAAAATCGGTAATTTTCATAATTTATTCATAAAAACGGTTAAGAAATTACCTCTCAAGCGCCAAAATAAATATGCGGGAACCGTAACCATGATTCGGAGGAAAAACTACGCATTTTTTAAGCGGGCGCAAAAGTGTCATTTTCCCTTATTTATGATGGGCTTGCTAAGCGGATAAATTAAAAGAAAATAAGAAGAAATAAAAATAACCAACTCGCCTTTCCTGTGTAGGTATATATATATATTTTTTTTTTTTAGCCCGTTCTGTTAATATAAAAAATACCGTATGTAGCAGCTAATTCGTTCCTTTTTTTTAAGGAGTAAAAAATACTACATATGCCAATATGGGATTTTCTCAAAGAAACATGAAAATGTAGGAAGAACCCCTACCCGAAGTGTATTGTATAATATTTTGCTTATACCGTTTTTACACTGTTAACATCGCTTGGTTGATCTTTTCTTTCATTTTTTTATTAAAATAAACGAATGAATGAATCACAAAAATTACAGCGAACAGGTCCTTAAGAATGAAAGACATATATTTCCAGCGGATCACTCTCCTTGTTTAGTTCACAAGTTTTATGATGCCGCTGTTATCACTTTTTTCGTCCTTCCTTATGTCGATAACTGATGTGGAAAAGGTGACAAAGTGTAAAAGAACGTAAATTCAAAAAATACTTATCCTTGTTGTAAGTTCATCCACCGGTGAAGCACTTCCGCATGAAAAGGATCTGCCTCCACATCAACATATTTAAAAAGCTTACATAAGACGAAAACCCAGGGTAACCTACCAAGCATAAAAATAACAAAACTTAAACCACAGAACTGTCGAATAAAAAAGCACAGGACACAAAACCACCAAACGGAAACACAAAACCAGGAAAAAATTATGCACACATATGAACCATGACAAGCGATAAACACAGCAACAACTTCTTCAGCGAATTTAATATTTACCATAAAAAAAACACGAAAAAAGTCGTATACAGATATTTCCAAAACAGAACTCAGAAGCAGACCAAATATATAACGCTCTCGCTCCTTGGCCTCAGTGGGTTGTTTCTCTACATTACCAACAAGGCCTATGATAGAAATATATTTTATTTAAACAATGAAGTGTATAAGAAGTTTAGCAAAAACTATGATGCCTCTTCTCCGGTAATTTCCTCCCAAACGGAAAATCTACTTTCTATTCCCATTGTGCATACATATGCATGTAGTAGCTCCATACATGTACATGTTCCTCCCTGTTTCGCTGCACACATTTCACCCCCTTAACATACAATAATTTAACTATACGTTATTTCCACAATATTCTTCAAATAAGTTACGTGATCATAATGTTTTAATTTTATGCGAAAAATATGTGCCATTTCACTAGCCCATTTAATACGTTTTTTTTTTTTTTTTTTTTTTTTTTTTTTTTTTTTCTTGCTACTCAGCTGGAAGCCCAAAACAGGTCCTTTGCAAGAACTTTCGTGAAGGCGAAAAGGAAAAACTTAGAACTGGATTCGAAGCCCTTAGTTTCGCAAATAATTCGGATTGATGAAAAGGAATAACACACAAAAAAAAAAAAAAAAAAAAAAAAAATAGATAAAATAAAATAAAGTAAACAAAAGGGCAAGCGTTCATGGGTCTATTTTTTTCGCATCGCAGATATACAACAGAAGGTGGCACATATTTGCTACGTCTTTCTAAAAATATCTACAAGCTGCTCATAAGCCAAGTGGACGCAGAAATATAGCAATATATTAATAAATTTAAGCAGAAAAAAAATTGGGAAATACCGAATTATATTCAATGTCATTGCGTCATGAGCAGTTACCGGAGGGTGGGTAGAAGACTTCAACATTCGGCATAAAATGAAAAATTAAAAGTTACAGTCAATTCAAGAAATGAATTAAACGCATCATAACTGGTCAGTATTAACCAATTAATCTGCAGAAATTTGCCAACCGTCTGCCACAAAATTTAGTACTCTTGTGTAAACACCTTATTTTTATGTCCATTCAACATTTTTTACAAAATAACGCATCATCAGAAGCACACAGACACGTATACACACAAATGTGTCGGTGCTCTAAAAAAATACCACGTTAGGGAAACAAAGGAAATGACTGTAAACAAAATTAATTTGTTTCAAATTCTGGATGTGCTTAAAATGATCTACATAAATGTGTACCGGTGATTATGAAAAAGTACTTGTTAAATATAAGTTCACCCCCTCATATATTTTTTTTTTTTGTTTGTTTTTTCCTCATTTTGCATATACATGTCGAATGTTGAATTATATGTACTTATGAGCACTTATTTTGGTGATTTCCACCATCGAATTGCCTTATCTTTTTCTTTTTTTTTTTCTGCTTCTAAGATTGGCATTATAGGAATCCTCATGTTGCACGCTTTCTTGTGCACATGTAATTAAAACATTTTTGTTAATTTGTTTCTTTTTTTTTTTTTTTTGCGTTTATATTTTCCTTTTCCTTTTTAATATTCATCATTCTTACATTTGTTCATTCTTTAATTTGTTAATTCGTTTTTACCTTTTTTTTTTTTTTTTCGAACTGCATTTACAAATGTGTATACGTATACGTTAAAAAATTGCTTCCGTTTTGCTTCCCACTTTTCTTTATATTTCACAGTGCCCACTGCTAAACCTTTTCATTTAAGCTGCTTTAAAAAATTCCTATTGTGCCTACCGCCAATTGCTATAATATAAGCACGGTTTTTTGCTGAATGTGTCAAATGTTATGGCACGCACCTTTTTAACCATGTCGATAGTTCTCTCGTTTTTCTTTTATAGTATTCCATTTTGTAATTCTGCCTAACCTCACACGCAATACATTTCTTGTCATAAAATTATACGTATGCACAGTTGTGTGAACATTATTATTACATACCTTTTTTTTTTTTTTTTTTTTTTTTTCCTTTTACACAATTTCTTCCCCTTTGGAAGAAAACAAACTGTCTGTGTGTATATTTTTTTTTATCAAAATTTCAACCGCCCTCACATTCTTACGAGCTTCCTGGAAACATTAAAAGAAAGATGAAAAACATTCACTCATATAGTCTCATTTTTATAACTTTTCTTTTTGTAAAATTTTACAATATATAAGAAATGATTACCGATTCGGAGGCCCCAAGTAATTTTTTCAAAGAATAACACGCGCGATAGGACAAACGCAACAGGACATGTTCTGGATTAAAGATACACCCGCAGATTCACAAATGCGTATGTCCTTACACACGCGTAAAAGTTATGCACATTTTTTTTTCCCCCCCCCCTTTTTAAGCGTACAATTTTAACAGCGATGATGAAGCGCCCTGCGAGTACCTGAACGATGTGTATGCGATAAGCGAAGACACCTTTTCATTTAAAATTATAAAGCAGTTGGGGGAGGTACAACTGATTCATTCATCTTTTTGTGCATTTTATTTTGAGTGTACATTCCTACAGTGTACAATTCTTTTGTCATCCCCAGTGGCTAATCATTTAAATCGAATTTTCTCACCACGTTCATGCGTCATTTCAAACGATTATCAAATTTGAAAATGTTCTTTTTTCTTCTTTTAAGGGATACTATAGTCCTGGAAATGGACACAAAGTAAAAAGTAAAAGAAAAAACGTTAAAATGTGACAACATCAATAGGGAAGCAAATGGAACAATGTAAGAGATGATTATCCAACAGCAAATGCACATATGTTTTTTTTTTTTTTTTTTCCCATTCTTCCCTTTATTAGTAATATACTACCAACTAGGTTCCGAGGATAAAATCGCTAGTTCTAACGTGTATTTAGGAAAGAATGGTTACACAATTTAAATTCCATATGTTTCCTCTTCAATGTAGATGCTTTCCCATTTAACTTTGCGCATTTCACATATCACAAATTGTGTGATGCACCTCGTAAACATGGAGTTCTTCCCTTTTTGTCATCCCCTTCTTTTCCCTCAGACAAATTGCCCTATATTTGCGAAATTGCTGCAAAGTGTATGAAGCCAAATGAGGTCAGTATCATTCAGGCCCCAAAGCAATTTACAAGTAATTACCTTCCCCTACAAAGAAATATATATACATATATACATACATATATATATACTTACATACGTATATACATTTACATTTACGTATACACGTGGAAAAGGTGTGGGCAAGCACGCTCCAAATATATAGAGCACGTTTTGGCAGAAACACGCTCCCCTTACCACTGCAGAAATATTTAGCAACTCTGAACGGAAGAACAAATATGATAGGAAGGAAAACTTCAGGACGGAGTTTAAAAAGGCTTTGCGATTTAAACAGAAATGCGTAGAAAAGTACATGAGCTATTCCATCGTGCCAACCTTGAAAAGAATAAAATTAAGTTCAAACGATGTAAAATTTTTAGTGCGAAAAAGGAAATTAAAGAAGGATAACCGGAAGGGAAATAACGACGTGGTAGAAAGGAACGCACCAAATGAAGAACTCAAAGGAGAAGACACACAAAAGTACTTTGAATCGTTAACATTAGAAGATATTAATAATGTAAGGTATAAAATTTTAAAGGAGGAAGAACTGAGCACATACGTTGTGTACTTGAAAGAATATAATCGAGTCGAGATTCTAAATGATGATAAAACCATAATAAAGGAAGTTCTTCGAGAAGGGAAAGGGATCTTTACCCCCAAAAAAAATGATTACATTGATTTTTTTATACAAGATGGAAAAAAGGGAGAGTTTATTCACACCACCTTGGAGGAACATAATTTAAAATACAGAGGACTCTTCAAAATTTTGCAAAATATGAAAAAAAAAGAAATGTCCAAAATTATTCTTAAGGGTTTGGAATGCCTCCATATTTACCACTCCTCGAAAAACACACACACAGAAAAAGATCAGCCAAATGGCCAGGAAAGAAATCCAAACGGCCTGGAAAGAAATCCAAACGGCATGGAGAATGACCAAAATGGCGTTTGCAACGATGAGAAGCAGAAGGATATCCTGAACGAGACAGAGTTGTTCAACATTGAAGAAAATCAAGTGAAACAAAATCATGGTGAAATAAAAGTTGCAAAGAATATTGATATTCATATCAGAGACGAATTAACCAAGCAGAAGAAGGAAATAATTATAGAATTACTGGACTTTAAAAAATCCAAACTGGTTAATTTTTCTTCAATTATCAACCTGAACAACAAGGAAAAGCTACTGTTTTACGTGTCAGAAAATGGTAAAAATAACCCTCCAAACAAACCAATCATTGACACCGATTGCGAATTGATAATCCATTTAAGTATCAATAATGATAAGGACAGAACGAAAGGCAAAAAAATTAATTTGCCAGTTCATTTTTGGAAGAACAATGGCAATATTGAAAAACGAAAGGCCTTTTTTCTTTTTTCGTACGGGTCATGTTTCACTGCTCCTCTTTGGTTTTATGAATGTTTCAAGGGGCTAAAGGAAGGAGATGAAGTAATCATTCCTTTGTCAAAAAATAGGAATATTTTTTCGGAGAACCAGTTCGCTTACCATTTAATTTTTGAGGAATGTGATCAGGGGGGAGAAGCACAACACAAACGACGCGGAGAAGATCAAGATGAGGATGATATTGAAAGGATCAAAGGAGCAATGAACGGGCGAAAAAAGTGCACCCAAAATGACAATCACCAAATAACAAAAAAGAACCATTCGCGGAGGAAATGGTCCAAAAAAAAGGACCTAAAATTTGTCCAGTGCCTAATTTCCAACCGAAACAAGGGCAAAGGCTTCTTTCTGATAGATGGCTTGAAGGAAAATCAAGTGAATCGTTTTTGTGAAGGATTTTTTTCGTCGCAAATGTCCCTGATCGAAGGAACTCACAATAAGGAGGAATCGCTAGAATTACCCTTTCATTTTAACTCCTTCCAAAAAGTCAGGCGTAAAAAATTTTACAAAAGTGTAGCTAAAATTCAAAAAAAGGAAAAACTTAACAGGATGAAGAATCAGCTGAGTAGACAATTTTACGAAGGTAGCCTCTCCAACGAGTGTATGTGTATCCCAAAAAAGGGTGAAGAGAAAGGAGAGAAAACTGATAATTTTTCATTCTTTAAAAGAGCCCTAAAAAATGTGTACTTTGATAAATCCTTTTACGAAAAAAATGCCATTTTAAAAATAAAAATTGTTAAACTTATTTGTAAGAGGAAAGACCCGTGGAATATGAATATGCAAGAACAAATTGAGTACCTAAAAATTTACAACAAAATGGGCAATACCTTTATGAAAAAAAATTTGCCTTATGCAGCCTCACTTCAATACATAAAAGGCTTCGATATATTTCGCTTTTCCAAAATTTACAATATAATTTTTGAGGAAAAAAAAATAAACATGTCCAATTTAGCTAGTGATGACATGACCAAGGAACTTGTACTACACATGGAAAAGATACTAACTAATTTGGCTATTTCCCACTACAAATTAGGACACTACAATGAATGTGTTAAGTATGCAGAAAACGCTGCGACTATAAATCCAAAAAATGTTAAATGCATTTATTGGAAACATATGGCATATTTACAGCAAAATAAATATGACCAAATTATCAAAAATTTAAACAATTCTTTTTGCCTCAACAATTTAACACTTCTTAAGTTGTACAACACCGCACGCGCTATAAAGAAAATACAAGACGCACAATTTAATTCACTTTTCTACGCCATGTACGATCATAACTGATATTGTAATAGCAGCCAGTATGCATTCAAAATTTGTGTAACGAATTTCTTTACTTCAGTATGTGAAAAATTTTACTCAGTTATTTTTTTAAAATTTTGACACACCTTGATTAAGCTGTCTCAGTTGCCTATTCCTTTTTAACATCTTTACAATATCATTCCGCACACTTTTACCAAGTTATAATTCGTTACATTTTCTCCCTTTTATTTGTCCTTTTTCGTCCTTTTTTTTGTGAACTTTTTTTTTTTTTTTTCATTTTTCCGTACTGACCCGTACTGACCCGTACTGACCCGTACTGACCCGTACTGACCCGTACTGACCCGTACTGACCCGTACTGACCCGTACTGACCCGTACTGACCCGTACTGACCCGTACTGACCCGTACTGACCCGTACTGACCCGTACTGACCCGTACTGACCCGTACTGACCCGTACTGACCCCCAACCGAAAACTTCCCCCGTCTGATATCCTCCCTCTTGTAACTTCCTTAAATTCACCTTTTGTTCTCCAATGACGTTATTCAAAAAGGTGGCTTGTTTTACTTAAAAACGTGTTTACAACATAGGGTAAAGTTTTAGCGATAAACACACTTGCGAAGTCATGTACATAAAAGGGCACTACCATTATGAGTAAAAAATTACACAAAAGGAGTAGATGCATGGTGAAAGGGAAGGGGGGAATGCCGGCGGAGTTACTGCTCAATTATTCCCATGTGATTCATTTTTCTATTCGCCGAATGAGTCTACGAATATATATTCCTACAGGCAAGTAGGGGGGGAAATTCCTATGAGGTACCCACTTAGAACCACGGGAACCAGGGGCCATTCGCGGTTTTTAAATACTTCTTACTCATAGAGATTTCCATTAAATCAATCACAGAATTGTGTGATTCATCCATGTGTGTGTGTCCGTTTTCCCTAAGTTTTGCACTCTGTTCCTTTTGCAAATTGCTTCCAGTACATTTTGACTCGGTATTTTGGTCTCGCCCATTATCAAGGAGTACATTTTTTGTAACATTTTGCTCCTCTCCCTTTTGCGTTCTGTTATTCTTACACCTAGAAGCAGTCGTTTTATTTTTCTTGTTCTGTTCATTGGTAGATTTATTTTCCAGTGTTTTCTCCTCCATGGGTGCTTGTGCCTGGTTCGGCTCGGATTGTTCTTCCTTTGGGTCCCCATTTGGCTTCTTCCTGCTCCTTCGCCTTTTCTTATTACTCTTGTCATTGGGGGTGATTAATCCGTTGTTCCTATCAGTAGCGTTATCTACATTACTTGCATTATTTGCAATCTCCATGTTACTATCCCCATTACCACTCTTTTCAATCTCCTCACTATGCCTCGTTTCTCCAGTTGCTTCATCCCCAATCAAGCTTTTCTCCTTGTTGGGTGACGTATCAGTGGCCACGTTGGATCCATTGATTAGGGAATCTCCCTTATTGCACACATTATTATCCCCCCCGTTTGGTTCCTTCTTCAAAGGACTTTTTCTACTCTTGCATATTTTGCTACTGCCCTCTACCTTGAGTAGCTTGGATTGAGTTTCACTTCTTTTCCTTTTCGCATTTGCATTAGTTTTTTTCGCATTTTGTGCGTTCTTATCCTCACTATTATTTTTCGCATGCTCAAGATCGTCATCCGACGATAATTCGGATAAGGAAATGTCCTGCAAATCTGAGTAGTACTCCAATCCCTTGAACACATCGCTCTCCTTTTTGCACTCATCCTCCTTTGACAGAGAAACTTTCTTCTTCCTACCTAATATGTTTTTATATAAACTGCTAATTCGATAGCATACGTTCCTTACATGGTCTTCCGCATCTTTTATGATCATTTTTCTTGTCGAATCGTCCACATGAAAGGATTTCACGTAAGCATGCTTAACCTCTTCATCATTTAAACTCCTTTCCTTATTTAACAGAATTTTCCTATTTTCCCCATACACATATAGAGAGTAAAAATCATCCAAAGTTGTAAGATTTAAAAAGTCTCTTACATAGTTCATGTTTTTTTTTAGAGCCATTATTGATACGTAAAAATTGGATGGGAATGCCCCCCTTAACCCTTGGAACCCAATAAATTGCTGAATGTTCCGGGTAAGTCTGAAGGGTACGCCTCTTTTCCGGATCCCTTCTTCCTTCGGATTATATTTGCGCAAATTCATATAGGAGGGTTTTCCTTCTGAAAACATAGTTCTTCCTGAACGCTTGGATAACATAATCGTATGTAGAGATGAGTTTTGTTGGAAAAAAATATAATTTAGCATACACGTTAGAGAGTAGCTCTTAACGAACTGGCTATTCATAACGTAATAGCTTTCTAAATCGTTGTGCAAAGAGTAGAAGTAATTCTTCATTATATTTTTCGGCACCATTTTACAAATATCTTTGAAGTGTAATTTTACAATTTTCCTCACACATTTTCTGAAGGATTTCCTAAACCATTTCTCCGTTCTAAAGTTCTGGATTAGTTCTTCATATGATAAGGAATTGTAATACTCCATTTGCGCTTTGTAGAGCATTCCTTCAACCATTTTATCAGTGTTACAGGAACTGGAGTTACTGCCACTTTTTTTTGCATTCACGAAAATATCATTACTGTTCTTTTTCAGGATGGTATTTTTTACCATACTTCCTGCGGCTCTTATTTCCGGAATTTCTTCACTCTTCGTTTTATTCACAAGAATGGTTCCCTTCTCTTCGTTCCCTTTATCGAGAGAGCTCTTCTTCTTTTTATTCCTTTCTGCCATGGCTACTTCCTCTTCTCTCACCACACATTCGACTTTGTTTAGCAAAAATGTGCGTATTGAATTTTTTATCAAATTTCTATGATGTAGTAGTATATTATCTATCGAATACTTTTCATTCTTCGTAACCAACATGTAATGGTTATAGAGCTCCCTCAGAGAAATATCCTCAAAAGTTTCATCCTTTAATTTAAAACTCGGGTGTAGAGGGGTATGTATATTTATTCCAAAGGACAGACCCCTCTTCTTTGTATGTGAAAATTTAAACATGGTGTTATTCATCAAAATTTGAAGCATCGTAAATTTCTCCTCTGATTTTCTCCGAATAGAATTACAACTCTCTACGGTGTAATACTGAATATTTCCATCGCTCGTTAAGAAACTAATACTCTTCATGCACCTGGTACTTAGAACTGTGGGCATTATGGGCTTGTTCATTCTCACAATATTCGTAGAACAATATAAGTTTAAATCGTTCAGATAATTTATATGTTCTCCTATATATTTTAGCCTACGACCTGGCAATTCTATTTTTACGGGAAAATTGGAAAACATATCAAACATGGAATGAGAAAAATAATCGAACTCCTGATTTTCATTTAACGAATGAATAATTATAAACAATATATCCTTCCATTTTTTTGCAATTTGTGGAAATTCTCCTAAGGAGAAGTAGTTCTCCTTTCGACCTTTCTTCCATATTTCACCACCATCGGCTGTAATTAAATCCCCTTCCTTTTCATCCCCTCCTGTACAATTGTTCATTATATGCGATTTCATTTCCCCCTTCTCCTTAAAATTTACATTGTTAAAGCTTCCTCTCCTCTTACGTACATTTCTCTTTAGCAATTTTACATCCTTTTTAAATTCCTTCCAAAACATATTCATATTATTAATAGCTATTTTGGTACTTCGACTACCCCTGTAATTTTTCTTCATTTTCGATTTATATCGCTTGTACAAAATATAGTTTTCTGTCATCTTCTGAATAAAAGTCGACACATGAGTTTGTGCGTAGGGGAATTCCATGCAACGATCTAACAGCTTTCCCACAATGTAGTATGTTTCTTCATGTGGTTGCAATCGGGTGTAATTTAAAATTCCATTACACATATAATTCAGGGACATATATACATCTGCATGTTTGTTCCTAAACACGTTCATCAACTGGTCAAAGCCATCCTTAAATAAGTCTCCATACTCGTATCCTTCTTCATTTACCTCGATGGGAGAATTTGCAGCAGTAGGAGTAACCTCCTTTTCGCCCTCCCTCTCGGTTTTACGATTCGAGCATATCCTCACTTTTCCGATCGCTCTCTGTACACTATGCGCATTACCTTGCTTGGCATTTCTGTTCACACTTGGGTTGTCAACTCCATCAAATATGGACGAATTACCCGTTCCATTCTCACCAATTACGTTGCTTCTGGCCGATAGGCCACCAACACCCTTTGAACCATATTCATCAACGTTGTTACCATCGCGGGAAAATATTATATCTTCCATTTGGAATTTCTCCTTGTAGTTCTTTCCCTCATAGGGGTCTTTCACTATATTTACGTTATTTTTCATTAAAGAGGAATTTCCACCTATGCCATTTTTCTTCTTGCCTCTACGATCATGGAGGTAGTACAGCTTACCTTTTCTCTCAATTTGCAGTGCTCTAAAATGGTAAAACACATCTTGCGGATACTTTCGCATAAGCAGATACAAAATTTTGTGAAAATACAAATAATTGTCTCCATTAACATTTATATTATTTATAAGGAAGGGCAGATAGAAAAGCCAAAGATTGGGACATATATTATCATTGTATTTGTTAAAAACTTGCATAATGGAATTATCCCTCATATTTGAGCTTAACAAATAGAGGACTTTGCTTAGGTAGTAGTACCCTTCGTGTGTATTCAAACTGGAGTATATCAAATAGGAAATTATTGAGCTTAAGCAGAATGATATATTTTGGGTTTCCTTAAAAGCTTTATTGCAGTAATCGGCCCATAGTGTCCAAGAATTATTTTCCAGTGGGTATATCTTAAGGGACGAGAGAAAGCACTCCTCAATTAAATTTCCATCGAATAAGTTGCACTTGTTATGGTCACATTTACAGGTGTACTCCCCATTGTCATTCTTTTGTTGCCTTTTTCTATCTCCCTTCTTTCCTAATTTTTTATCCTCCTTATTCGATTCCTTGTAATCGCTTACTTCGATCTGGCTATCCATCTCTTTCCCATGCAAAGGACTTTGCTCATTCTTTTGTACACTTTTTTTCACACTATCTTCTGCGGTTTCGCTAGTTGCACCGATAACTTTACTTCTTTTCTTCCTTTTCAATGGTTTATCATGCACGCCTTCTTCCTTCTTTTCCTCAGGAACGCTACTGTGGAATACTCCTTCCTGAAAAAGGTTCGACCTCTCCTTGTCAACATTTGTGCCTTTTCTTCTCCTCTTGTTTCTTTTGTTATCCTCTTTCTCAATCGGGTTGCAACTGTCATTGTTACTAACAACTAAGTTCGTAATATTCAAACTTTTTTCTTCTTCCGTCCTCTGAGGGGATTCCAATGGGTGGAACACTACGTCAGTACTGATCTGCGAATTACCCACTTCATCTTCCCTTGCGATATCTTGGCACATGTACCTACATCTGTCACAGTTCATTTTGGAATTCTTCTCAATAAAATTATTTCTATACAAAAATAAAATAATTTTATTCAAGTTCCACAAAATCTTTCCCTTCATGTAGAAAAATTCACTGCGGAATTTCTCGTAGTTCACCATAGGTAGAGAGTCAAAATCAAATGTGTTAATAAGGTTAAGTGAGTTAATGTAACACTTGAGTTTCTTTACAACTTTTTGAAGAAAGGTATTTTTCTCCAATTTTAGCAAGTTAATACATATGTTGAAATGTTCGTACTCCATATTTCGAATGTACAGATAATTTTCTTCATGGGAAATGTTTGCCTTCTTTTCCTTCTTATAGGAATTCTTCTTCCTGCACATTTCGCTTCCATCACAAGCGATACTACTGTACTTTTCTAGCATGTTCTGTGCTATATTATAGCCATTATTTGAGATGTTACTGTTAATTAATTTCTTCAAATTCATTTTTATAATTTCCATATTATACATGTATCTGCATCTGGCATCCAACACTCTGCCTCCGCTCTTACTACCATGGTTGCTAATGCTATTCCCACTGATACTACAAATGGCGCTGTTTCTGTTACCACCATTCTGTACAAAATTTTCATAAATCTTGTCAAAATAATTGTACGACATATTATTCATCTCTCTCATATTCTTCGTCAAATTTAATAAGTGATAATTCTTATACTTGTCTGTCCAATTGTCGGTGCACCCCCCGCCCTTGGATAAGGATAACAAACCACATTTGTCCATAAAAATTTTACAGATTTTTAAAAAAAGTAACTTCCACTGGTAGGAATATTTCATATTGTGAATATCATCATAAACATATACAGAACTGTCCTTGTTACACATGATAAACAAATTATGCAAAAGGCATATCAACTGCAATTCAGTTTCTTTTTTCTGTTCTTGTTTTTTTTTTATCGAATTTTCCCTTATTATTTCTATGCTCGTTTGCGCATGTTTAAACATTTCTGCGTGTGCAAATAAAAGGCTCAAATTATTGTTCTTATAATTGCACATTTGCCTTACCTTGTTAATTAGCAGATTCATTCCATCGTCTATGTTCTCTTTAACTGTTTTTATATGTTTACTCTTCAAATTGAATTTGAACTTTTTCAAAAGGAATTCACTACTTTGGCCATTCACCTTACTCACGAAATGTTCACCTTCATTGAATGCGTTTCCTCGTTCCCACACCATCCTTCCGAATGAATTCGCTCCTCCATCTGCGCTCGATCCCACATTCTTTTCTTCTCTCCCTTTGGCATTCTTTCCTACTTCATTTTCAACATTCTTTTGGATGTCACTTCCAGCGACCACCTCGTCAATTTCGATGTTCTCATTCCCTTGCATGCTCTCAACTATTGTTTCGCTATTTTCTTGTAACTTGTAAATTATTTTTTCCAAGTAGGAATACACGATGTTCTTCATACCATCCCTCTCCCCGTAACCGCTTAAACCATTCAACAAATAGGCAATGTTACCGTTTTTTCCGCTCCCAAAATTACCGCTGTAATGAGCGCTGTAATTATCATTTCGCACATTCCCACTACTCCTGTGGAAATCCTTACAATCGATGCTCCCGCTACACTTGTTAACCCCACTGCAAATTGTATTCACTTTTCCATCACTTATGATATCGCGCCTACTACTATGTCCACTGTTACTATCGTTAATGTTCTCCTCGCCATTAAGACATTTTTCACTCATTCGCTTATCGGCATTATCGCCCTCCTTGTTATACTCTTCAGTGTGCGTTTTCCCTTCCTGATCCTCTGGTAGCGTTTTCTTATTGCTCTTAAAGTAATCATGAATGGTTGTTTGTATTTTGCCGTCCTTGGATTTGTTAAACTTCAAGTTAATTAATTTGTTCGTTCTGCTTCTTCCCGATCTTCTCGCATTCGTTCCGTTTTTTTTCGAAAAGTCGATATCGTTCTTAGCAGTTACAATCGCTCCTCCCCCGATATCAATACATTGGGTATTTCCCCCACCTTGGCTTTTTTTGGACTCTCCGTGGAGGGTTTCCCCCAACGTGCACACTGGGTACAAATCACTACCGTTAACTTCACTGCTAATTTCCGTGTTGTTCCTTCCCATGTTATCCTGCACTTGAATACATTTCAAATTATCCTTTATTATGCAGTACACATTATTCAAATTCGTTAAGTAGTTACTCTTCAACGCTTCGTAGTTGAAACTGAGTGCAACGGAATCATCTTTTCTTTCCTCCGATAAAAATGTGCAGGTGCTCAAATGGGATGACTTGAATTCATCATTCCTTTTCATTCCCTCCTTCACCTGCAATAATTTCATGTAGCTCTCAATACAAGATACTTTACCAAAATGTTTCAAACTATCGATCCAATTTATTCTGTTAATACCTAATTCTTCTTTTGTTAAGTTCAGGTTTTCATAACTCATAAAATACTTCAAATAGGAATATTCATTTTTGTAGTACATATTGTAATGATTAAAAAACAGAGATTTCGATAACTCAACGTTCCTCACATAATATGTCCTCAAGGCGTACACATTATCACGTTCATTCAAGTCGCTATTTATTTCGATTAAAAAATTGATGATTTGCTTGTAGCTGTTGTAGCTTCTTTTCATTTCCCCAATGGAGTCTTCACTCCTACCGTCAATGATCGATCTGTTCTCCGATGAATTATTCCCAACTCCACCCTTATTCATATTTGTACTTTCACTTTTCTTCTTATTTTTACTTCTACTTGGTTTATCTATAGCTATATGATTAGAACCCGTTTCCTTTTTTCGATTCATGTCCTCAATTGGCGAAAAACCTTCTACTTCACCCTTCTGCTTATCCAACTTTTTCATTTTCCTCAAATTTTGAAACAACAACATTTGTAGCATGCACTTGGAAATTTCATATGTACAAAAGTTCTTGGCGCAGTATAAAATTATCTCGGTCGGAATGTAGAGCATAAAACGGGTCTTAAATATACACGTCAGTATAGTTTCCAAGATGTTGACGTTATAGTCATTTCCATACACATTATTTTGAAAATTTTTATTTTTCCTCCAACTCATGTTTAAAGTAGAAGCGCCTTTCTCATTACCCGCTCTCGACATGCACATGTTATAATTATTAGAAGATGATTCAGTGAAGCTTATATAATTATACAAAAAATGAACGATGCAGAAATTTAATTTATTAATTTGCTCCTTGTTGAAAAAATTGAACAATTGCGAAAACAGATCTATCCACACCAATCTACAGTATTCCTTAAAAATATTTACCAAACTCAACATTGGTTTAAACAAATATTTGGCTTTGATAAACTTCTCTTGGCACTTGTTCACGAAGCCTTGTTGTTCGGAGCAATACTTAGTTAAGTACCTATTCCACGTGACGAAATCGTTGTTGTAATTTTCCAAGTCGACGACTTTACAAGCCTCCCTTGCCGTGCATTTTTTTTGTTTTTTCTTCATATTATCAGAACAAGTCTTCCCCCTCGCGTGTTCACTAAACTTTCCCCCATTAACCGCTCCTTTGGCAATCGGTCCATCAGTAAGGGCGTGGCACCTGGCGCCCCTGCGCCTGCACAAAAAGGGCACTAATCCCTGCGTTCTTTTCCTTAGGTACACGTACGTATCCACATTGTGCTTAAAGAACGAAAACAAAACATTTAAAAATAGGCACACAAAATACTTATCAATGATATGCTTAAAATAGTCGTTCTTAAATAAAAAACAAATCGACTCAAACAGATCGTTGGACAGAAAATATTTCTGAAAAAGGTTCATACAAGTGTACCTAATCTTCGGAATAAATGAAAACGTACCCCTTAAAATATTTGGTAGTAGGTGCCTTAAAAACATATTCTTCAAATCGATAATGTGGTACCTCTCTGAATACTTCTCCTTTTCATTTTTAATAAAATACAATAATATGTCGTAATATTTTACATAACAATGGTAGTCGTCCGAATAATCAAAGATTATTAAGTTCCTTATTAAGTGTGCCTTTTCCTCCGACGATAGGCATATACTTACCTTTTCATTTTTTCTACATGACCAGAACTTCTTTAGCTTTTTCCTCTTTTTGCACATAAATAAATCATTGCATATATTTTCCTCAATGGTATATGCCTCAAAGATTTCATCATAGCATTTCAATCTTTTGTAAAATTGTTTTATTCTTTTTTCCTTCCTCAATTTTCTAATTCCCATAACATGTGGGCTGACAACTTCCTTTCCAACCGTCGTTTTTTCATAATTTTCCTTACCATTTGTTTGAACATTTTTTGCACCATTTTTACACATTGCCTGAACATCTCTTACCTGTACATTACTCTTCAAATTGGTTACCCCCTCGCAGTTGTTACCGCCCCCCTTACAGAACAAACTTGCATACAAATCGTTTGTCATCTCTCTGTGGTTCATTTTGTCACGACATATTTTTCTTCTCAAGTAATTTTTTCTTCTCCTTTCATATATTATCCTGTCCTTGGAAAGGAAGTACCTCCTCGATATTCTATAATTGTGCATATAATTACATGTGCCTCCCTCGTCCTCCACGCTATTTATATACTTGATATAGTGGCCGATCTGAAAATTGCTCATCTCTTTCCCACTCAGTTCGTTTATTATTTTTTTCACTTGAGCCTTCCTCCTAATCTTGTGCTCCTTCCCTTCTTCTTCCATGGATGATGCGCAAGTAGAACGCTCGGACATCACATCTGTGGAAAAATCTTCCATCGGTCCTTCCAAACGTTTCTGTACATCCTCTAAATGATACTCATTCATATTCAAAATGAACAAATGAAAATTGGAGCCATTTTTGCACTCCAACAGAAGTAAGGCCTGCATGGTTTCCAAGCAATGTATAGCCTCATTCTTATCTACTAAATGCAGATTCGTATTTATTAAAAAGAGCAACTGCTTCAGGGTACCCATCCTTTCCCTCTTCTTCAAGCAATAACAAGCGATGCACCTCAGCCTTTTTAGGTATTCCAAAATAAGATATCTAATCAATTGTGCGTATTGATTCCCTCCATTTCTATCATAAATCTGACAAAATAACGTAAATATGTTCAGACTCGTTTCTAATTTTGCCTCCACGTAAAGTGTATTATCCATATAATACTCCCTGTTGTTCTTCCTATAGCCGTCCATGCCCCTAAGGCATAGGCTAATTAACATTTCATGCAAAAATTCAATTTTTCTATTGACATTTTCTTCCCTTTCAAATTGGTTATTAAACATGAAATATGGCTCCTTTTTCGTGTTGTATTTTTCCTCATTTACACCTATTTGGCTAGCTACACCCGAATCACCATTTTCCCTTCCTTGGGGGCTAATTCTACCGATTATGTTGCCGAAATTGTCTAAGAACAAACTGTGCTTTATTACGATATGGTTTATTAATAATAATGTGGCCCTTCCCATTTTCCGATTACCAAAATTGAGTAATAGAAAGAAAATGCAACTTAAAATGTGCAAACTTTTGCAAACGCCTTTCCTATTCGAATACTTCATCAGTACCTTTAAAACCCTATAAATCGTTTTCACCATGTTCATACCATATCCCTTATTTATCATTTCGTACGCGTTGCTAATTTGTTCTACATGCTTTTCCACAGTGGGAAAGTGCCCATTCATCATATTCACCTTTTTCTCATCGTCCATTCCTATCTGATTCAGTAGAGCACTCTTCAAAGCGCTAATCATTTCCGACTTGTCACAAATATCCTTTCCTTCCTTATCTATCCCCTTCAAAATATTGGGGGCAATGTTTGCCCCGTCTCTCCTTAAATAATTTGTTTGCCAATCTTGCGCAATAGAACTCTTTTCATTTCTGCTCAATGTATCATCCACAAAACTGCCATTCGACAATTTTTCATTTTTTACAAATCCATCAAAGGATTCTTTCCCTTCAGAATTCTTCGTAAAACTGTATGTCCGTTCGTTCCTGAACGAAAAAGCACTTATCTCATTTTCCCTTCCACCACCATCTTCATTTGTAATTACTCCGTCGTTGGAATTATTGGATATTCCACTGATGCTATGCACTGCTAATTCGCCATTTCCGCTTCTCTTGTTCTGAATTTCCAAAGTAATAATATTGTGAAGTAAATTTTGTAACATGCTTTCATCTCCCACTTGGGGATTATTTCCACATTTTCCTTTTCTCCTCTTGATGTATTCCTTAGTAGTGCAATGGATAGAATAGAAGCACATAAGCGTTTTGTACACATCTACATATTTTACCTTTACATTATTTTTAATTCTCAGTATCCTCTCAAGAATCCTCAAAATTCTATTCGTCATCTTCGCTTGGTGCAGTTCGTTCCCATGTTGCATCAGGCTCGAAATAATTAAATTTGTCAATACGTTTAATATGCTGTACTGAACGTATATCCGATTGTACTTCTTAAGTACGTTTACAAGGCCGATCAGGAAGAGGTGCCTTTTCTCGTCATCCTTTCCAATTTTTACATAATAGTTTAACATAATTTTCGTCAGCTTGGACATTTTTAAGATAGATTTGTTCTTTTGGATAGAACCCCCTTGCAGAGGTACATCACCGTTCTTATTAGCAATTTGTTTGTTCTCCTCCTCCAGTTGTGCAGAAATGCATGCATTTTCACGCTCAATTATAGATGATCCCTTTCGGTTTCTCAACTTCTCCCCAATGTTCACATTCTGCTCGATCACATCATGCTTCGCATGTTCTGCGATGAAAACCATTTTTCCAGATCGCAATTCGCGTAATGCACGAGCATCACTTTTTCCATTTTGTACATTCCTTCCATTAGGTGCTTCCGGTTCGTTTCCCTCCTCCAGCTTGTTACCATCCTCCGAGGGGAGCCCTTCTAGTGGATGTATTTTTCTCAGAACGACTTCATCATTTACCAATCTAAACAACTCATGAACGGAGTTGCAGAAAATATTGAACTTTATAAATTTCAGTGCAACACTTAACGCGCGGATCAGAAGGGATTTCTTCTTCCGATCAATATACAGACGATTGGTCATTTTCTCGAAATTTTTTAAAATTGAACCCATTACATAGGGGTATACATTAAAAAAATAGTACTTGTGAGTTAATGCAAATTCTAAAATGTGCATTTTATTAAACACAGTTTCATCCTTCTTAAAATAGCTCAGAATCACGACCCTTCTATGGTTCAATAAGTCGCAATTTTTTATATGCCCCTTTTTCCATAACAAATGCTTACTATTCTGTGTTCTCCTGTCTATTTTTCTAAAAGAACTATTCCCCTCGGGGTAACAAAAGCATCTTCGTTTTCTATTATCCTTTACAACCAATTTATCACTATAAACCTTGCAGTAATAGCAATGCATATGGCTTCTCTCCATTTGGCGAAGTAAAATATTGCCTTTGTAGGAATATTTCTTATGTTGTTCTCTTTTCTGCAATATTGCCTTTGTTAGCTCCTTTAAATTTAATTTTATTAAATTATTTTCTTCATTCTTATAACAATAAAGCAAATGCAAATAAATTGTCGTCAATTCGTCCCAATTGAAATTACGGCTATACTTACACGTGTTAATAATGTTGCGAATGCTTAACTGCTTTACATCATCACAAGGGGAATTCACATATTCATTGTTAAATCTCCTCACATAACTTAGCATTATCATTTTACTTTTCTTACATTTTATTCTTCTGATCAGATCTACAACCATTCTGCTAATGCTCAACTTTTGTATTAAAACTTCTTTCAAATCAGTTCTCCCTCTTAGTATCGCCTTCAACACATAGAAAATTTCATTTATACTAAAAAACAGATTGTGGTTGTAAAAAGGATAGAGGTGCACGTTCTTCCTCTGTCCATGAATCGACGTATACAACAAACAAAAACCATTATTTGCGCTACCTGAACTACCGTTGTCATTTAAATTATGTACGAACGTACAATTCTGTGAAGTTCTAATAAACGCCCATGGGCAAATATTATTCCTCGCCAAATTAACATACGCATTATTATTCGCTCCACTTATACCATTTTGATCTCTCCGATAGTTCAAATCCCCTGCGTAATCATAAGTGTTGCCTACCTTGACATTATTGCAAATGGTGGAAACCGCCCCATTTCCATTATAGTACGAATTAATGTTTAACAAATTACTTCCACCACTCTGATCATTTCTCAATGAATTGCTTTTTTCCCTTTGGTTAATCTGATTCATGTCTTCTTGTGTGAACAATTTCGCATGTACACTCATGATCATTCTATCGTGCTGTAATTCACAAATTATTTCTTTTTCATTGGTATTACCGTTTGACGTACATTTTTCTTCTGGAAATGTCAAATGCTTCACCTTTTCGGCTTTCTTGATATATTCCTTCAGTATGGGTATGATGAAAAACCGTAAGATGGTCTCAAAAAAATGACTCAATATTGGCGCGTTAAAATTATGCAAAATACGAACAAGTGTAAAAAACAAAAATCGCTTTTCCCTAAATCGCAATCCTTTCTTTGTACATCTCTTAAAAAACTTGTGCAAATAGTTGTAATCTTCATCCCTATTTGTACATACTATGAATGCCAGTATGATGAGCAAATTGGTTCTCAGAAAAAACAGGTAACCATTATACTTCATACTGTCGCATATGATGTCGTTCTTCCCTCCGTTCTTGCTCCGCATTAACGACTTATGCACTCGACTATTTTCCGCAGAATTTTGCATCGGGAAACCGTCCAACACTAGGCACCTCAGCAAATCACGAGAAAAATGAAAAAACAGGATGAATATCTTAACGCACTTCTTGCATTCTCTGCTCCGTAAAAAAGATAAAAAATTAGTGTCCTGAAAAGATAAATACTGACTAATCAAATGGATTAAACATAAGTACAACACCTCGATTAGGCTCATTCTATTTTTCTTAACTCTGTCCTCGTAAAAATTTAGAAAAATCCAGGAAGGCTCATACAACAGCACCGCATGCACAACATTTATAACGCTGAAAAGATTGACAACAAAATTACTGACATTCATAATTGGAATAAACTTTAGCTCACATGCTTCGCTGTCCTTCCCACTATGATCATCTCCACTTGTTCTTTCCTCATTGCGTTCGCCACCCTCTAAATAGAGAGAAGTATCTTCCTTCAAATTCGTGCTAACACTTCTATTCGCATATTCCTTCATCCTAGAACAATCGTAGGAAAGTACTTGCCGTAAATCCCCATCGTTGACACTAAAAAGGTATACGCTAAACACATGCATCAGGTATTCATTCGATTTAAAGTCGCAAATAAATCTTAACAAAATATTTAAAAGGATGGAAATTTTTTTACAAATGTATTTTCTAAACCCCACTTGGTCCTTAACTCTTAGCGTGCAAACAAAACGGGAAAAAATCTTCTGGTTATGTCTCTGCTCGATAAAGTATTTCAACGCGTATTCGTGATTGTTGGAGCAAAGCAGACTTAATGCACGCATGAGGGAAGTGCTCATTTCTCTGTTCTCATTGTTACTGTAATTAGTTATGAAATATTCAAGTAGTTCTTCTTCAATTCCATTTTCTCTGACTAGTGCATTTTTATTCACGCTGATATCTACGGATTGACAAGCGGGATTCACTTCCTCGGTTGTGTGCCGAGTGCTCGCCACTCCCTCAGTATTATCTACAACATGATTTCTCCCACTGGACGCGGACGCAACGCTACTCCGTATTCCACGATCTGCCCATCTGTTTAACTCACCCAGATTGAGAAGAGAAATAGAACTGCTCTTCTCCGAGCGAGTAAATATACAGAACAATAAATCAGTAATTTCCTTAAACTGGTCGTACGTTAATCTAGATTTGGTAAAAAAACTGGAAAAAACTTCCAACACCTTTTCAACATCCTTGAGTACAAATTTATCCTCCCCACATTTGTCATTCCAAAATTTTACATACTGAATAAATCCGTCTGTCAGATGGGGAGAAAATAATTGAGGGAAAAAAGAATATATTTTGCTAAGACCAATAATAAAATTTTTCTTCAAAACGAAACCGTTATTTCGTAAAGCATATGACAAATTACACAGTATCGACTTCAAATATATTTTCAAGTCGATTTTATTTAATTTCCATACGTTTGTAATATTTTTGTTCGTATTCATTGTTTTGCTACAATTATAGGGCCCGCCATTTTTGCCTGAAGTTTTATCCACACCATTCCCACAATTTTTCGAATAATTATTCACTAAGTTTTCATTCAGCCCTGAGTCCCTATCGTGTTCATTAATCACAATTAAAAAACGTAAAGTACTTTCTGCCTTCATACATAACTCCTTCTCTTTGCTAAACAAGAAATTCACTAAAATGTGAATGCACCGATTGTACAAGTACACACTTCTTTTATTCATTTGGGCATTCATCGTTGGCAATAAATATTTGTATAACTCATGACTGAAGAAAATCCTCACCAAGGTAATGAAATGTGAAAAAAAATCTATCACCGTTTTGTACTCTTCCTTTAGAAGTTGCTGCTTCGCTAGATGCTCCTTCGGATAGGACTCATTTACAATTTTCCCATTTCTTACGATCCCACGTGCGAATTGTTCCTTTGGGTTGCGGTCCTGCGAAAAGTACTCCTTAATAAATTCGGTCACCAGATTTTCCTTATTATATTCAACGGGAATCGAATCCGCATTAACCTTAGGCTCCATTATAAAATTCTCAGGTACAGACGCGCTCTCGTCCTTCCCTTCGTCCTCTCTTTCTTTGCCATTGAAATAAAAATTCTGATAACAGTTCGCATTATTAGCATTTGCATTGCCATTGCACGTGCTTCCACCACTGGTTGCACTATTTCTGTTGGATACCTTTAAACTTCTTATCTGACTTCTTAACAAACATTTGTTTTTTTGAACCAAATTATTTTTCATACCCTTAAAACTGGCACTGGCATTTGGTGAATTCTCCACTTTAAACCTCGCAAAATTTGTGGAAATGTAACTTGATATACTGTTGCGCATCACACAATTCTTACGCTTCTGTTCCTCCTCTTCCAACAGATTATTCCTATCTCCATTATTCGCGGTGCTACAAATATCCTTCGCATTCTTGTCCAGTACCCCTGCATCTACCTCGATTTTGCCGTCACACAAACTGGCAGTAGGACACCCAGTACTGCCATGTGAAAATCCATATTTTATCGTGCCTCTCACAAGGGCGCTTCCATTCCTTCCTTTGCAGTTCTGATTTATATAAGGGCTTTCCCCTACATCGGCATTAATCTCAACATTATCCTTCGCACCTATGTGGCAATTATAACCTCCTGAGTGCTCATCGAACACATCATTATTTTGTATGTTCAGTTCGTCATTGCCATGTAAGCTATCATGTTTTGCGAGAACACCCTTGTCACTATCATGCATCGCCATCTTGTTGTTAAAATAAATAGAATGATACGAATTCGAGCTTTTCCTCCTCGTTGCACCTTCACAATCTAACTGCTTATCCATTCCACTGAGGTTCTCATTATTTTTATCATCCGAGTAATGTTTAAAACGCCTAGAAATGTTGTCAGTCTTATTTCCCCACTCATTAGCTATGTCATCAATGGTTAGATCTTTATTTTCCTCTTCATTCCTGTTATCCGATTTGCTACCGTAATCCTTATTATACAAAATGGAATAATCTCTATTTTTTTTCTTAATTTTTTCATACAAATTTTGTAGGTCCTTATTTTTCTGGCTATTTAACTCGCTACCATAACCATTCGGCACAGTACTTTGCAAACGAGTTAACTCATTCTTCAAATTTCTATTATCGACAACATTTTCATCTTCCGCCCCATTGTGATTAGAGGAAATCTGCCAATTGTAACATACATTTGAATGGTTAACATAACCGTTCTTTGTGCTCCAGTTGTATAGTTCCCCGTCGTTCTCCCCCAAATGAATCTTGTTCTGATTCTTCCACTCGTGATGCGTATGGTCCACGCCATCATTTAGCTTCTTTTCATAATGGAAACCCAGATTTGTTCGCTCATAAAGATCTCCATTTCTGCCATCTTTTGAACACGAACGATAAACATTGCCATTCAGAATGTAATTAAATATCCTATTCTCTTCGTCCCTCTTTTCTAGATACTGAATAATTTTTACAACAGTTTCTATCAAATTTATCATCACATGCATGTCAAATTTAATGTACGGTTTCTGACTTAAAAAAAAGCAATAAAAATCGAGGCATGTAATTTTCCTTTGCAAAGATGACTTGACAAAATTCGATATACAAAAGTGCTTCATGTAAATATCCTGTAAGCATAATTTCCCCCTCGGTGAATACTTATATGTTAGCAATTCTCGTGTATCTGTTCTCAATACCTTTGAAATAATAATGAAAGCCTTTTTTATAAAATGTCTGTCCTGTTCTTTTTTTCTTAAATTGTATATAAGTATTTTTAGTATATTCACCAAAATCTTATTCATCCTTTTCACCTCTTTTTCACTTCTCCTATTTTTTCCCCTTGACGATAGGATATCCCACGTGTAAACTTCATCGTTCTTGTACCAAAAGAGTTTACCTTTGAAAAGTCGTTTGCTCCTAACATCTTTAGCATACTTTTCATACGAGTCGTCAATACCTTTCACTTCTTTATTATTGAGATTCCAAAAGGATCTGATCTTTTCCACACTGCTTCTTATTTTACCAATAGCACTTTTATTAATGAATTCAAAATTCTTGAGAGCTTCCTCATCAACATTGTCATTTAAGGAACGCAAATTTCTTATATCATTCACAAAGGTATTATCTACGCCCCGGAAGTTATTCAAAATGAACGTATTAATTTCCCCCACATAACCTGTAAATAATGACGAAATAACTAGCTCAAAGCATTCCTCTACTAACAACTGAACAATGCGCATATATTTTAATTTGTTCCTTTCACGGCATGCTAACAATGTCCTTACAACATTGTATACGTTAAATCTGATCCAATCAGGCGGAAGAATTCGGATTACTCTCAACAGAAGTAATAATCCGAATATTTTTTTCTTCACTTTGATGGCATTACATAGGTTACAGATGCAGGCGCACAAATTAAAAAAGAAGGTGCTCTTCATGCCTGCCTTTATCTTCACTGGTTGCACATTTAATATGGTTCTTAATATTTTTTCTATAAAGTTTAATCCCTCAATGCTCATTTGTAAAAAACGTGGGTGGTAATCGACCAAATTGCACAAGGTAAATATGAACGAAGAAACATCAATCTCATTGTTGTGACTCCCTACATAGATTAATTTCTCCTTTCTTGTCAGAACAAATCTGCTAGAAAGGATCAACCCAATTCTCCTAATAACGTTTTTAACTATTTCTTTCAATTTGGATTTCCACATTTCATCAGAGCATATCATTCCGCAGTTCCTTTCAGCCTTTTGGGGCTTTTTGCCATTTCCCCCCTCTGCGTCCATTCCAATGTTATCATTTTTTCCTTTTTCATTTATTTCAACTAACAAAATTAAAAAACAGTACATCAATTTTTTTATAAAAATGTTGTTATCGTCGTAGATAAAGGAATATTTGTGCAAATACTTCCTACATTTGCACGTTTCGAAACAGATCTTATTCTTCCTTTTTGTGCCATTCGCATTATTCGCTTTTCGGCCCAATACCTCCTTATGCTCATTTGGGGCATTATCTACCATCTTCACATTCTTATTTGGAGATTGCTCCTCCCCAATAGAGCTACTAAAACGTTTAGAAGTTCCCTTCCGCTTTTTATCAACTGTAACACCATTTTTATTAACCTTATCCGCTGTATTTGTAGATAACCCATTTGGGGTCTTAACTCCAACTGGACCATTCTTCATGCCCTTCTTAAACTCTACATTTTGAGATGCGATTTTAATCATATGTTGATAAAAATCCGAAATACATTTAGAGTGATTAAAAATAAAAATAAAAATGGTAAGGATTATTCGGTAGCAGCTAATTCGCTGATCCTTCAAAATACAGTAATAGCACAAGTCGCTTCGGTCAAAATATTTCGTTCTCCCATTTTCAATAAATCGTTCATATGACTTGAAATTTCTGTTTCCGATGAAGAATAACTTCTTCTTATCAGCAAAATGGTTGCTTATTTTGTTGGTGCAATTTACACCACCATGGAAAGTGCCCTCCATTTTACGTGTCAAACTGGTCCTTACAGCACCCTCCTCTGCTACCCCCATATCCTTCATAATTTTAAGAATGGGTTGCTTCACTTCTTCAATGACGCTTAAACGATCCTTTCGATTCATGCATTTCGAATGCACCAATTTGTCGTTCCCCTCGCTTGACGAACTGTAAACCTTCAGTTTCTTGTTCGACCTTTTATCCGTAGCGACTTCATCCTGCTCGTTCATTTTTCTCTTCCTCAGATTTTCTAACTGGTAAAAATTGAAGAAGCTGAATTTTTCTCTTTTCTTCTTTTTCCTAACACATATTCTCTTTTTTTTTCTAACGCAAAGTTTTCTTCTCATGCACGCATTCA
Source organism: Plasmodium knowlesi strain H (assembly GCF_000006355.2). NCBI lineage: Eukaryota > Apicomplexa > Aconoidasida > Haemosporida > Plasmodiidae > Plasmodium > Plasmodium knowlesi. Next base: position 195,133 of record NC_011915.2, read on the forward strand.
TCATAGGTTGTTTATAATAGTATAAGCACTTGGCATTGTTGCTCTTTACGTTATTCTTCAAAACCTTGTAGCAATAATTCAGCGTCTCTTCCAAATCCATATGTTGTATAATACTGTCAAACGAATCATCTAACGTACTACCACTCATGAGCAATTTCACCAAGTTGCTGTTGTCTCCATCTGCTTCATCCTTCTTTTCGTTCACCAGTTTAACCGACACATTTATTATTCTATCATCTTGCACACAGCTGTTTTTTTTGTTCTGTTCCTCATTATTACATTTGACCTCTTTAATAATGTTATCATTACAAATTGAGAGTGTCCCATTTTGCTTGTCATTGCATTTTTTCTTTTCCTCTACTTCACTCTCTATGCTCCTTATTTTTTTCCTACTTGCGGTTCTTCTACTTCTCCTTCTTTCCACATTCGCCTCTACATTATTGTTCTCTACAATATACTGATACTCCTTTGATGTGTTAATTTGGGTGTTTCCTCCTTCGCATTCCCCCTCATTCTTCACAGGAATGCTTTTTCTTCTCTTTTTGCTTCTATCCGAGATTTTGCAACTACCACTAGGATTGCTGTTGTCAAAGGATGAGGATTTATTGCCCTTAACTTGGGGATACTCATTCACCTCTACAAGATGATTCTTTACAGTTGAAATGGATTCATAATTTAATGTCCGCTCATTTTTAATCATTAAGGGTTTCCCCTCTATTGTTTCATCCTGCACTTCTTGAATGCACCTCTTTCTCTTGTACTCCTTTATTTGCCTCTTCAAAAAAAAACCTATTCTGAAATGAGAAATAACACTCCTCTTGCTATTTAGACGGACGTAATAATTATTCCTTACTTCATTATCTTCACAAAATTTGCAATACAATTTCAAAATCATAAATAAATTTTCCATGTATACTTTGTTCATATATTTATTTACTTCCTTCTCCGAAAGAACTTTCTCTGTGTAAATCACGCCCATTTGGAGAAGTGCAATATCTGCAGGGTTCCTAAACAGATCATTCAGATAATACTTCTGTTCGTAAATTTTGTTAAAGTTGAACTCGAAGCAAATTTTTTTTCTCAAGAATTTCATTAAATGAGTGAATATACACGACGTGGTTCCATCTTTATTCTTAAAATAAAAGGATGAGGAAATGCTTCCTTTGATATGGTTGTTATTCGCCATGAATATATTTTCTTCCATTGATTTCAGCGCAACCTTTATTCTGTTCATATTTTTGGAGCCCAAACAGATTAGCAACGACTTCATGTAAAGGTGAAACTTCTCCTTTGTGAAATAATTGATTGGAAGTTCCAAGCACATTTCGCACAACACCATTTTATACAACTTTGGAAAATCCAGGTACACATTTTCTAACCAATTCAGGACGCTCACAATTATCTCCTTCACCTTATTTGCTTCAACCCCCTTTGTCCTTCCTTCTGGCCCATGCCCTGGGGCATCGTGGTATGCGTCGCGACTTCCTCTTCCGTAACTGCGAGAGGCTTCCTTCTTTCCGAAAGCTTCACTAATTTCCATGTCCTCCTTTTGTAGGGATTTCATAAACTCAGTATTATTCTCCTTCCTATTGAGAAGAGAGTTTCCTTCATTCGAGACGTACTGCATCGAGCTTTCCTTCTTCAAAATGTCCTCCATTATACAGCCATTCCTAAGTACGATATCCATTGTGCTTCCACCTCCACTTCTGCTACGATCTGCATTCCCCTCAGTACTCGCACTGATATACTTCATGCACTTCATGAATCTCAAATTGTCCCTAAAAGGAATCTTATTCAGTGCATAATTCAGTCCCGTTATATTCTCTCTGTTCATGTTCAATTCGTTGGCGCAATTCACAAAACAGATGGTCTCCAGAAGGAATTTCAACAGATGGACCACTTGAATACACTTACTATCTTTTAAAATTAAATCCAAACAAATCTGCGAAATTGTTTTTAGTTCACTTAAAAACTGATCATAATAATGAGAGTAGTATTTTATCACCTTCAAAAGAAAGTGGATTACCTTAATTATTAGGTCCTTATAAGACATATAACTGTTAAAAGTGTTATTCATGGAGAATGAATTGTAGCCCATTACGTAGTCGTTCGTCCTTATAAAGGCATCGCACATTCTATTCCTTCTCCTCTTTACCGTTTTAATTTCCCCCTTCTTTGAAAAAATCCCATGAGAAAATTGCCAATCGTTTACCACATCCCTTTTGACTATATAATTACCCGGTAGGGATTTACTTCTGATAGGAGAATAGATCCCCTGCTGATATTCATGCGAGATGGAATTCTTAAAAATTGGTCTATTCAGAATTACGCCGTTTACATCGTCAGCAGAAATGGCATAACTTTCTGCTGAGTACTTCCTCCTTCTCTTCACCTTTGCGAACTTAAGAAGGTGCGGTGAAACAAAGTTCGCGGGATTTATTATGTCCCGTTCTTCCATCTCATGAAGGAAGTAGTGCTTCTTTTTCTTCCATTTCTTGTCAGAATTTTTCTCCATCCCTGTTGCGCCGGCAGTACCGTTATTCAATACTGACAACATTTGCACATCATTGTGATATGTTAATTCTCTAAAAAAATTCACATCATTCGGCAGAACCGATTTTATGTCCTTCATTTCAGAATCGCCCTCAATATAACTCCCATTTTCGTATTCTTCTAAAATGGAAAAATCGAAATAGTCAATCTGGATTCCAAGTGTGCGTAATAATGAACTACCTGTTTCACTTCTTTTCCCTTTCTCAAATGCACCGCTTCCATTTTTTCTACTCAATGTGGGGAATGACACATTCGATACGAGCCCGCTACTTTTGGCACTGCCACCAAGTGGCACCTTTTTTCCCTTATTCAATAAATAATTATGTCTGCAATCCTTGCCAATCTGGAAGGTATCACAGTAACTTTGGTCGAGCAAACAATCAGAGGGTGACTGTACTTTGTAGAACAGTTTGCACTTGTACAAATCTGTAGCAAATTTACTTCTAACATTTTTGTTGAAATAATGAAGCGGCTTGAAGTCATTTTTCAGCCTTGGAAAAGTTTTCATTTTTTTAATTATATAACCAAAACAAACTTTACAAAACAAAAGGCTCGTACTGCTCACTGCACCGAGCACTTGGAAAATGTAAAATATCTGCGGGTACTGAAACAATAGTTTGAATAAAGGCTTGATAGAATAATTCATAAAAATGTGGAAGTCATTTCCACTTAGGGAAATAATGCTCTTTGCACACATGTAGAGTAAATTCTTCTCTTCATTCTTTATGTAACTAATGCAGTTGAATACTTTTCTTCTATCTTCCTTTGATAAACTCTGAACGTTAATGTGGACGTAAGGCCGACATGTACTACTCATCGACCTGTCATCTTTGGGGTAGTCTTCCTCAAGAACGTCACCCTCATCACTCGATCCACCGTTCTTTATATTCTTCTTAAGAACCCTCCTTAGAGCTCCACTTTTTATTCCCAATTTTTCAACCGTAATGTGAGAAAAACAGGACGTCAACAATATGCAGCATACCACCATGCGGTAAAAAATTTTGTGTATTATTTTAACCCAATTTTCACTCAGTTGGTAGGATTTAAACAAAATGCTCTGCGCGTGGGTCAAGTCAACATGAGAAATATCGTACATCTCTTCAAAGGTGTCATAAACAAGGTCTCCATTGGGGATACCCTGTTCTGAATCTTCTCCTTGCAACTTACCCATTCTGAATCCGCTTTCCTGGCTGTCATTCTTGGAAACATTACACATGTCATTATTTCCATTTTTTATAAAAACATTTTGGCTGGCGCATTGACTTTTTATTATATTCCCTTTCTCCTCAAATATATCTTCCCCCGTACTCCAAAGCGCTTCCTTAGCAAACTCACAATGCTGCCCCTTAATGATTCCATTATCATTTATATTCCTATAACCATTCATGAAAGAATGCGAATTGTTTACTTTTTCCACAGTGCAGCCATACATAAGGCCATTCAGTTTGTTCTCATTTTCCTTATGGTACTTATTCATATAACTGTGGAAATTTTTGTCAGCTGTGTAGGTACCAGAATAATTATCCTTCACAGCACATGCCAATTCGGTCCTTCCATTTATTTCACTAATCATGTCGCCACCGCTCAAAATACAATTATAATTACTAATAAGGAGATCATCGTTATTCTGCAGATAATTCAAAGCTATATAATTATTTTGTTCATGTTCGATGTTACTCACATTTAAAGGCACCTTACTGATAGGAGCCCCCCAATCCTTGCAAGATGCTAATTTCCCGTTTTCTGTCTGACAGTTATACTCACCTGCGTTGAGTGATTGTCCTAATTCATTCTTCACCCCGTTCTCCAAGTTGGATACAATATTACCATTGCTTCTTTGAAACGTGGACCCTCCATTAGGGTAACCATTTTTTACATCATTACTACGTTCTACATTTTTTACACTTTTATTGGGGTTCTTAGGACGACTGGGGCGCTTTCGCTTGCTTATACTACCGATCTTTCTAATCCTTTTCCTCTTGCTCGCGGGTTTTTTGTCATTCTTCCCTTTCGCGGTGTCATCACATTCGTTTACACCACCCACGTTAGCACTATTCACATTAACAGCATTTTCCTTCGACGTACAACTATCGAAAATGTCACCCCTCCTGTTCAAATCATTATTCACATATTCACCAGAACAATTTAACCCCTCCTTCGAAATGTTACAATTTTCGTCCTGTGAAATATTACTTCTCCTTTTTTCACCATCCAACTTACATATAATGGCCTCCTTGTTAAAATACAAATAAATATAAAATATGTTGCTCCTTACACAATCATGAATGGCATATAGAAGAAATTTATATTGTTCTAGGAGCTCACTTATGTCGTGCGTTTCCTCTAACTTCCAGTGGTTCTTAAGCCTTACATCCTTTAATGCTACCTTTCCCTTTTTAGTTCCATTTTTATGACTGTAATATTTAGCAGGTGCTTTAATTTTTTCCAAATGCTCTTCTTTTTTTATCCTGTTCTGCAGAAAATATTTGCGCGACAAAACAAATTTGGAAAGATGATCCGAATCGTACTTCATTACTTCTCTATCTTTGCACAATTTGTTCTTCCTACGCAGATGAAAGTATCTCCCTTTTTTTGTCCTTCCATCTGCACTCATCATATCCTCCCTACTATAGCGCAGGCCCCTCCTATAGAGGTCATACAATTCGCACTTCAACGAATAACTCTTCTGCAGCATAATATTTATAATATCAAAATAGAGGGAAAAGTACTCCGCGCTTTTCTTCTTCATTGCAAATAATATTTCAATTATATACATTAGCAATTTTACACACACTTTCTGAATGAAGATAAAGCTCTTCTTACTCATAATGACCAAGGAATAAGCAGATATGCAACTCTTAATAACTTCATAATTCCACACAGGTTGATCCTTAAAGTAGTGGAAAATGTCATGTATTAGGACAAATACCTGCTCATCTAAGTGTCCATTATTTTTATACCTTAAAAAACTTCTGTACGTACTTGGATTTAGGAAAAGGCCCAAATAGTACTTCATATTTTTCTTAAAATTCTCATGTAACAGTAACCGAATATTCTCCATAAATATTTTTCCCTCTTCCATGCTATGCTTTTCCTCATATTTCAAAAATTCAAGAATTTTCTCTATAAGAAATTCCTTAAGATGAAAATATTTATTCATTTTATCCATCCTTAAAAAAAAGATTAGCATATACACGACCATATTTTTTAGACTCCACACATCGGATACCTTCGACAAATCAATCTCGTAATTTTTGTAATTTACATTTTTGTAAAATTGCTTCTTCCCTTTCTTCACACCAAAATTCTTAACAAGCTCGTCTTCGCAATGAAATGGGACGTTATATTCCTGCGGGATACTCTCATCAAATTTATTCATATCAGTGTCCTTCCTCTGGGAAATTTTGGAATTCCCTCTAACGACCTTACTATCCAAAGGGATACTATCATCAACCAAATAGTTGTAAAGCCTTTCGAATTTACAAGGATATAAAACATTCCCACAAGGATCGCTCAACCCGAGTTCATTTTTCCCCACGGACAAATGAGTGTCCAAAAAATGGTAACTGTAGGATGTTTTGCAAACCACATCTCTTGAGCAGTGAATATATTCTATGCAGAACGCCCTGGAATACTTAAAATCCCATATATTAAGTAGGGACAGAATTTTGCACAAAATTTTCACGTAATTTTCATTAATCTTTAATAAATTTGGATATAAGTTCATCAGAACGTAATTTGATAAAATGATTTCTCTAACTACCTTTAGGGAATCCCCACTGCTTCGCACGCACCTAATTTTTTTGTGCCTTTTCCTATACACATTTATTGCCGACTTCAGAAATTTCCCTCTTTTAACCTTACCAATTAGCCTGTTGTAAAAGGCCTTCAAAATTTGCAAAGAAACTACATTAACATATTTGTAAATATCGAACAGTATCAAATCGTTCTTATGTAACTTGCATATTTCAGTAATTATTCTTATACAGATAATTGTGTATTCTTCATTTTGCTTCACGATGAGATTCAAGCAAATGTCAAAAATCTCTATGATGTATTTGATCTTTTTAAATTTATATATCATGGAATGGAAAATGTTAAGTATACTCTTCCGAAAAATGTATGTCCTATTGAGACAATAACACGGGACGCAATGACTTATGTAACTTTTGATTAAGGGGTACACATCCAATAGAAAACAGTTTTCTTCTTTTTCACTCATATTTAACAGGGCCATTCTTATCCTGTGTATCCTTTTCTTCGCGCCTTTTCCATCTTGGAACTTTTCATTTTTTCTCAGCAATCTCTTCACCACCAGTTTTTTTTCCAGTGTTTCTTCCATCTTGTCCAACCACTATCATTTATGTCTCTGTCTTCGTATCAACGTGTGTATCGACGCGAGAATCGGGATACCTTTTCAGCGCGCCCCTCCTGTCTATCTGTCGTTTCACTCGTTCTTCCAGTGTTTTCCTCAATATAATATATGTACAAGCGCATTCGTGCAAATTGCTGATAACGCCTGCACACATATCAGTTACTATCCCCCCAACGTTCAATTCGTTCCGTCCATAATTTTGAAAAGGAAAGAACGAAACAAAACATTTATGTCACTAGGCGAGGCCCCAAACGAGCATTCCCTTCGGAGAATTTCAAAAAGGATGGCGAGCGAAAAATGTCACTACGAGGGTGACAACACAAGGGCAACTTAAAAAGGCAGGCGCCTAAAAAACAAAGCAAAAATTACGATCATTAAGAATGGTGTACACACAATAGAGGAGATTCATGCTTAGTAGCACAATAAAATTCCAACCAAAAAAAAAAAAAAAAGAAAACACATTAATTCTTCGGATAAAAAAGGAATTGCAAAAAAAAAAAAAGTTAAGCAAGTTAAGAAGCTTAAAAAGAGAACATTACAGAAAAAATGTGTTCGTTCGTTCCTTTTTTTTTCCTTTTATTTATATACATTCTTTGCCACATAAAAGTTTAATCAAAAAGAGGGGACCATGGTGAAACAAAAATGTACTTAAGTATACAAGAAAATACATGCTGCAAAACGTACACGCAATTGCATTCTTCACAATATGCATCACCAAGCAGTATATACATACGAAACTTTTGAGGAGTTCCAGTAAATTCAAAATAAACATATATTCACATGATCGTGAAACATATCTTCTGTTTATGCATGTTTCTCATCAATTTACACAAGTACATTTTTATTTTAATACGTTATCCGCGTGGGTATATATACATTGTGGCATATTTTGCTCTTTCGTGTACACATACTGACTTAATGATCCTTACTTTACACTTGTTCACATAAACAATTACGCAGCAGGGGAGGTGTTCATATTAAATAATAAAACACAAGAAAGTTTCGAAAATTGCACTTTTTTCTTTCTTTTTCCCTTTTTCACATATATATTTAAAAATAATAAAATAGAGAAAAATAATATTGCCACAATTTTGGTACATAATTCTCCATGAACTTGAAAAATTCCCACCAAAATTTTTATGTAAGTATAATAGCCACTTATAGCAACATACAGCAACAAGGATTTAAAAAAAAAAAAAAAAAAAAAAAAAAGAGAAATTTACGCTCTTCACACACATAAACACATTAAATAAAAAAATATGTGTATAAATTTAAAATAGAAAAATGCGGAAAATGAAGGCGTATCATGTGACACTTGAAACTTATTTTTTTTTATTTTTCCCCCTAAGCAGAAATATGCTATGATTGCTTAGTATTATAAGGGGCTCATACAATTATGACAATTTTGGGGGATGGGTTAAAAAAAAAAAATATTTGGTGTGATAAAAATATGGCCGAAATGCGAAATACGTGTAATTGGTGTTTTCAGTGTATCATAATTAATTAAATAGTTCCATGGCTAAGTACACAATAGAGGAGATACAATGAAAATGCTTATAATAATATTATGCATGTGTGACGCATGCGTTTGGCATACACCCGGCATGCTAATACGCACAAAGTGGTATCAAAAAAGTACGCATCCTTTAAAATACAGCGAGCTTAAATGGGGTCTATCTACATGGGCACGTGCATACTTTTATAGAATTATATTCATGCGTAGCTTCACTTTTACCCTGTGATACTATGAACTTGCGCATTTTTTGGAAGTATTAAAATTTTAAAAAGATGAAAAAAAAGTAAAGGCGTCATCAAAAGATGAACTTTAAAGGGGTGTAATTAAATGCGTGTTAATTTAGAAAAAGGTAGAGGGAAATTTAAAATTAAAATTTAACTTAACATAAAAATCCACCTGAAAATTAAAAGAAAAATCGACATGAAAGTTAAAAAAGAAGCCTACGTCAATTCCAAAATTAAAATAAGAATAAAAAAGGCAACAAAATATAAAATAACGAAAATGACAGAAGAAAAAAAGAAACAGCCCTTTGCACAATCTTACGAACATAAATGCATGATGTACACCTTTTAACATATTTTTTTAATGTGCATGTGTACGCAAAATAAAATAAAATAAAAACGGCACCACTATGTACCCCATACACCTATATTTTTTCCTTCGTACAAGCATTACATTGTTTTGCACACTTTTGACTTATCCTCACGTGCATTATATTTCGGAACAATTACACGTATTCATAAGTAGATGCCTTCATTTTACAGTTTAATTCCGCTACTTAAATATGTTGACAATTGTTGAGCTTCATGTTGACAAGGAATCGAAAATTTTCTTTTCTATCAAAATGCGTTCGTTTCAATATAACGGTAAGCAAAAATTTTTATGAAATATAAAAACAGCCACAAGAAAATTTAAACGAATCCAAACACTTAGGGCATACCTCTTCGTCTCCTTAGCCACAACTATGTGGATGAGTCAACCAGGCAATAAGCTAGATAACCTATCACTCAACAAAAATCGACTTGACCTCACTTTTGTTAATTCTTTCCTACATAATACAAATGCTATAATGCAAAATAAACTAACAATACGGACCTGTTTTCTGTGGTAGTTCCGTCTTAAGTATTCCCAAATGAGGGCTTAGAAAAAGAAAAATATCACTGTTCAATGAGAACATCCTTTTAAATGGTAGACTTCTCACGATAAAAATGTATTTTATATATATATTGGAATATATATACTTGTAAATAGATGGGCGCATGTTCATGTATACATTGGTATTCTTCACACCTCGATAACACACAAATGGTATCAACTAAAGGCATAAAGGGGGTGAAGGTAAAATGTACCCCCCCCCTACTATCAGAAGAAACAACATATAAAAGCAAACCTCGCAATATTTTTCCAAGTGGTTTGTTTTCATACTAAATAGATGAACGCGCACGGAGAATGTTTAAAAAGGAATTTTCTTATAATAATCGAAATTAGTGTTTGTCTAATTTTCCATCAAATACGTATGGCACATCGAAAAAAAAAAAAAAAAAAAAAAAAAAAAAAAAAATGTACGTCAGAGCGTAATGTCTCCATGTATACATAAGTAAAGAAACTGCTATATGGATACAGAAAAATCAGGAGTAGCACAAAATCTGCTTGTGACAAAGACGCTTATAGATAGATAACACCCATGTGCTTCGAATTCCATTACCTTTTCTCACCTTCTTAAAGAATAGAAGCAAAGTGTAAAAAAAGGCTAAAGGAAATATTCCTGTAAACATTATTTCAAAATAAATATTTCCTCATTTTTTTTAAAAATGGAAAATGAAATTGTTTTGAGCGAAGAAGTTGAAGAACTAAAAAATTTGATATACGTGGATGATACTCCTTTCAATCACCTAGACTTCATGGTTAGTGATATAATACCCTAAGCATCCTACTGCAACGATGTATTTGTAGCTCAAGCGAGCCTGCGCACATACGTGCACACATATATAGGCGTACGCCAGCGCCTGCCCGTATTTCCATACATTCGAACTCCTTTTTTTAACAAACCCATTTAGAAGGTGCCATGCATCCCCTGTTGTGTCTTACCCGGCATGTCCTTCCTAAACACGCGGGCCGAAGAGGAACACAAAAACGGATATAGAAAAGATGAAGTAAACGCTTATTTCCTTTTCTCCTTCTTTGAAATGATTTGCAAAAAAAAAAAAAAAAAAAAAAAAAAAGGAAAAAGGAGAAAGGAGAAAGAAAAAGACTCAAGCGTAATGCCTCAGTTTAACATTCCCCGGTATGTGCACATATTATCGCCCTCCCTACTTTCTCCTTCACTCCTCTTCTTCCAGATCAACGAGACTGATGAGCTACTAGTCGAATACTTTTACGCAAAGAGACTACACAGAAGCAACTTAGTAAAAATAAAATTTCCCGAATGTTACGAAATGGCTGGAGCTCTTCTATCAGATGCGACTGCAGCCTCTGTCGGAAATTTGACTCATCTATATTTTGAATTAGGAACCGAATTATGCCACATGTTAAGCATAAAGAGATGAGAAATAATCTCCCCTTAGTTAACCTACTAAGAGATGTCTCTATCAATCAACAAAGGGTGCCTAAAAACCTTCACATATACATTAAGTATTCTGCGATACGTGTATTTTTTCCCCTTTAATTCATCTTAAGAACAATAGAAAGCCTTGTATGATAGTTAATTAGAGCAGCGGTTTGGGAAATTATCCCACAGATTACACCCTCCTAAATTCTCTTCTGTAATACCCTCAGGTTGCCCGAAAACGAATGGCCAGTGGAGAAGCTGGAAGAGCTCCTCCTAATCGCGGAAATGCGCAGAAGGATTTATCTAATGAAACATAATGACCAGGTGGACCAAACATACTTGGAAGGAATGACGTTCATGGAGAGGAAAAGTAAATCGAAAAATGCGCAGGCAAAATGTGATCCTTCATTTGTTCCTGTGCCTTACATATGCATTAGCACCTCCATTAGAATGTGCACTGGCACTTGCACCGGTAGCCTTGAAATCATCCCTCGCTGCTTATTCTTCAGAACGCCACACTTGGTATTCACATCGCTTTATCCCCTTCCAATTCAGTGTTCAATTCATTCTCAAAGGGAACCGACGTAGACAAGCAGAAGGCGACATCGAACAGGAATATTTTTAATTTTTTTGAATTCGATTTATGATCAGTTCATTCGTTAAACAGAACGTTCATTTTGAATGGACACATTTTATCGATTAGTGGATGAAGGAGTCCTTCACAAGTTCCTTTGCTCATCCGCCCATTTGTCAATCGGTCTCATTATTCACCACACGAAACACATTACTATTATGGTCATCATAACTGTTATCATTATTACTATTACTATTATTATTTTATCCTTATTAACCTTATTTCTGTCATTATTTCACTTCTTGAATATTTTTGCTGCCCTCCCGGTCGCAGCTGCCAAGCCGTTTTCAATTGTCCTTAAACTTATAAAACGTTTTTAAGGCCTTTTTAAGTCAAACGAGAATGGAAATATGTTTATACGTGCGACTAGCAAAAATGGAAAGCCTAGATTTGCAAAGGTGCAAAGTTTTAGCCCCCCCAATCTTTCGCTAATTGTCTGTGCTCCGCGTATAAAAAAAAAAAAAAAAAAAAAAAAAAAAAAAAAAAAAAAACAGCAAAATGTGCGAACCGCGCTTTAAAGCAACGCAATCGAAAAATAAAATTTATATACATATATGGGTACTTATCTTTTGGGCCAATGCAATCCTGTGTAATCCCCTCAATTTTCAAGCATCAGCACGTCGTCCGGCTTAACGTGGTATTCCACCGGCAGCCCGTAGTGGACATAGAAGTCGTCCTCGTTTGGTATCTTCTCCAGAAGTAATTCTAAAAGGTCAAAAAGAATAAAAAGAAAAAGAAATGTGTCAACATTTGACCAGTACAAACTGTTTAAAAAATATCACACTTCCGTTAAAGCGTCACGTTTAAATTGACATGAACAAGGAAGTATAAAAGGATGCGAAACTACGGAATAAGAAAAACTTCAGGGATACTCCCCTCGGAGACACATCACCCTTTAATATATTTATTTGCAGCCTTTTTCTTTTTTTTTTTTTTAATTCGCTTTCCCGACAAATTCGAATATCTTACCTTGGTCGTTGCACGTGTACAACAGGCACACGAACAGCATATGTATGGATGTGCCGTTCACCTCTGCTGGGTTCATTTTTGATTTGGTCTACGGGAAAGGGACCCATTGGGGGGAGGGAGTAGTATGCACGTGTGGTAATCACAGCACACGAATGTAGACAGGTGGCACACGAATGCAGACAGGTGGCACGCGAATAGATACACATCCACTCATACACAACTCAAAACGCAATTTACCGCATTGATAATGTCCTTAAAAGTTGTAGTCTTTTCCTCCATGTACGGCACAATCTAAGTGTAGATGGAAAGGGGTGAGAGGGTGGAACAAAATAAGGGGCAATTTCAGATCGTTCGTACAAACCTATTCACGCATGTGTGCGTTCAGGTACATGCACATACTACTGCATCGGTGCTCTTAACCGTGCGCTAATTACGCCCATAACTCACCTGGTCGTTTTGCTCCGCCGGAATATCCACGTCACTCGCCTCCTTCCCCGCGGGCTTCACAATGTCGCACAAAATTTTCTTTATTTTCGAGACATCCACAAATTTGGCTACATTTTCCATGTTCGGATTTCCAAGTGTGCTGCCGCGCGAAGCACTTTGGCGAAGCTGCAGAGCTGACGCATTCTCATTTTTGCTTTCCTGCTTGGATAAATTATTTTCATTTTCGTTCTGCCATACATCCTCAAAATCCATGTTATAGAATTTATCGATGGCATCATTTAGACCTGCCTGTATGTGAGAATCCTGGTGGTCATCCAAATGCTCTGGAAACATGCTTTCCATATTTTTGCCTTCTGGGAAGTTTATATGACCCATGTCATTTGTCAGAAAATCCGAGTTCACTTCATTCAGAACAACGTTTAATTTAAGATCTCCAGTGTAGTCACCCCGTGTGGCCATTGCCGCTCTGGAAAATTTCATAATTCTATCCGTAACCGTGTTGACGCAATTAATGCAGTAATCCTTTGTTTCAAATATGTAGGAAGTTTGATCGATGGAAAAAAGGGCATTCGATACGTACTTCTTTTTTTCTTTCTTCCATAAATCGTACGTAGATAATTCTACATCATTTATTTCTTTATACAAATTTTCAAAATCGATAAGTGACACATCGAAGGAAGCCTTCACTTTCTTCTGTGCTATGGAGTTTAGTACCATGTGCTTATTCTTATAAGTCCCTTTACCTATATCCATTAAATTCCTGAAATTACCATGAGCTATTAGCTTACTAGGAGCATAATAATGATAATTAAATTTGTTATTTACGTCTATCGCATTTAGTCTGTTTTCCAAATTCATCACGTTGCGGTTCCAGAGAGTGTCTTCATCTGGGATGGTTGATATTAAACCTTTTCCTCTGGGACTCCCACCTTGGTTTTTAAAAAACAAAGTATTCTGTGTACTCAGGGAGAAGTTACCCCCTAGCGAATTCATTAGACTGAAATCCTTATTTTCACTCTTCATGAGTTCTGGTAAAGGAAGCCCCGTCATCGTGTTACTTCCTTGCTGAAATGATAAAATACTTTGAGAATAATTTAAATTAGTTCCTACACAATCGTTTAAATTCATATTGTCAAAACTTAAGGATTCTTGCATTACATTTTCTATGTTTAAATCTTCTATTTTGTAATCATTGAAATGCATACTGTTATTGTTTACACTACTATTCAGCATCCTTCCATCACCCCCACTTGCGTTATTGAAATCGCTGTCATCTAGTAAATTATCCATTGTCATATTTCCACTTAGATTTAATGCCAAGTTATTTTTAGCACTTTCTCCCGGGTAGTAATCCCCCTTATGCATCCTTATATTTCCCCCCTCATTCAAGTTGTAGTCATCCTCCTCGTTGTCGTCTTCATGATGGTTGTCGTCATCGTCGCCATCTTCTAAATCCTTCGAATCAGATCTCTTCATTCTGTGCTTGTTTATTTCTGCTTTAAAATAATCCAACTCGGGGCATATGTTCAGGCTGCTAAAGTCTTCATTTCCCGCACCGAGCAGGACATCCCTCAACACGTCAGAATGCAGAAACAACTTTCTCTTGTAACACTTCACCATTTGCTCACTGCACTCGTTGTCCTCGCTGCTACTACTTTGCATAATAACTGGCGATTTACCACTTCTTTCCGTAGCATCCGCGTTTTCATCCATCCCTTCCTCATTCGCCACCTCCATTTTTTTCCTCCTCTTGTATTCACACGCGTCTATGTCCCCATCAAACTGTATAGACAAATCATTATTCAAAATTAAGTTTGGCAACAAATAACTATTACCTGACGAATGATCATACGTACTGTTCAATTTTAAAAAAAAAGTGTCGACAGATATATTTGACACTGTAACTGAGTCCATGGTAATGTCAGACGACTTGGCCAAAGTGGATGACTCTTGCAAAAATTCTAACTTCCTCTTCTTCATCTTTCTATTCGAAATTTCATTTACATTTTTTTTTTCATCCATCAATTCTTCATTCACTTCGCTTTGCTTTGCTATATTCATATTGCTTAAAAAATTGTATGTCTGGTCATAGATAGCTTCTACTCTATAACCATACACCTTCGTAGCACCCTCTATCGCTTTAGATGCTCTTGTGAAAGACAGATTAAAATCCCCCGTTTCCAACATTTCATCGTTTAGCTCTTCATTTATTTCTTCATCATTTAAATTTACTAAATCCTCCAAATGATCAATAATCCTTATGTCGAATGCGTTCCTTGTGCATATCTTATTATGGGACAGTGCTACCATGCAGTTTTTAAAAACTTCATTTATTTCCTTCACCTTCGTTTTATCACACTTGTCCAGATGATCCTTCTCATTAGCATCATTATTTTTATTATTCAAAAAGGACAGCCGCCTGATGTTCTTGTTAAATTCTATGGGCTTTTTAAAAAGGTTCTCATTTTCATTTATCCTCGATAGATTAGCCCCGGATTTCGTGTTAACTCCCAACTTTTTCATTCTTTCACTTTTCCCCCTTGGCGTGTTGATTGTGTCTATGTATATGGCTAACCGCCAAACGCTGCACCCATGGGAGTATATTCTAAAATGGATGAAGAGGAACACCCCTCCACGTACTCTCCACGTTTATATTTCTTCAGACGTGTTCTGCTGATCCCCTTGGCCTCACTACACAGGTGTGGCTCAAAAGGTTAGTCACCGCTTTGGTAGACAAAAGGATTTCCTTAAATTTGCAACGAAGAAAAAAAAAAATAAATAAATAAACAAAAAAAAAAAAAAAAAAGGACCCCTCGTGAGCTCCTTAATACTGATGCAGCATAGCAAAATCTTTACACACTCCTTAAAGTGTTCAATTTTTATGTTTTTCATACGCTTGGCAAATAAATGCAAATTTTAAAATCATCACCTTTTCATATGCATTAAAAAAAAAAAAAAAAAAAAAAAATTGATGTCATATACATGTGGGTAACAACGTATGATACAAACACATGCTTTTACTAATTCACTGCTGATCGATACTTTTGTCTTTTCGTTCCTCGTCATTCCAGAGGCCTTTAATTTTTGCTTACAGAGAAAGTCAGGCGTATGTGAAGTTGATCACATAGGCATGTGTACATATGCACATCCACATGCACAACAATGACTCGACGTCAGCGCGAAAAGTCATTTTCTTCGCAAGAATTTCCTTTGCGAATTTAAATATAGCTAACTCGAATATTCTTTTGCACATGCTTCATTTTTGTGTTACATCATTCGGCAGAAAGTTCAAAATGGACGAATGATAATGAGCTGTAAAAGAATTTTTTCACACAAAATAAATAAAAAAAAAAAATGATAAATTTAGAAATTGTCAAAACGGGGGTTTTCCTTCAAATATGACAAACGCAAAATGGCGCATAAACTTGTACACCTTGCATTATAAATAATTTTTTTTTTTTTTTCCCTCCTCACTTTTGTCAATGCATATATTCGTTCCCATATCCTTCGTTGTACGAATTTTTACACGCGTAGTCTTCTTATTTTTATTTCCCCACTCATTTTCTACTTCCCCTTTTTGTCCTTAACGCTATGGCCATTTTAACAAGTTTACTAAAATGAACCTTCCCCCCCCAAAAAAAAAAAAAAAAAAAAAAAAACGCTTAACAAATCAAAGCGTTATTCTTCTTGAAAAGTATTTTTTATTTTACACCATTGTGGGGAACACCAGATCGAACTCCGTTTGACTTCTTCGCGAAACCAGACAAAACGGACGTTCACAGAAGTACGCATATATCCTGTCGTGCGTACCTCCTTTTTGCAGTAATTTCACACAAAAGGCAACCTCAAAGCGATTTTGAACATAAGGCGTTTCATGCAGTTATATTTTCCCACCCCCTACTCACACAAGATAATCTCATGCGCGAAGAAAACGGATAGCTGGCGAATCTGTTGTATCTCGTCCTTCCGCCAGCGTATGAATAATTGAAGGGACACTACAGGAGGAACTATATTTTTTTTAAAACCATGCGCCGTGTTTAAAAGTTCTTTTCTTTCAGGCAAAAAATGATCTGAGTTTACTATGCGGGAACAAATTAAAAAAAAAAAAAAAAAAAAAAAATATATATATATATATCACACGCATTCCTCCTATGTTCAATAAGTATATGTAATCAAATGACGGTGCGATGAAAGTTATGAAGGATGAGATGGAGAAATATTACGAGGGTATGCACAAAACCCTTGTGGCAGTGTGTGAGTAATTCCTCTGGGTAAAAATTCATTCGGAAATTGACATAAAACACAAACATCCAGAACGAATGATGCGCCAAAAGGAAAAAAAAAAAAAAAAAAAAAAAAAAAAGAAAGAAAGAAAGAAAGGAAAAAGAAAATACGATAAAAAAGAGTAAGACAAATGGGACGTAAAGAATTAAACTTGCATTTTTTTAGCAAGTGCGAATATTCTCCATTTTTTAGCCATTCGGGCAGAACTCCAAAGATGCGTTCACGTAACCCTGTCAATGTGGTAAATAAGATTCGCATGGTGAATATAAGCCGATATTATGATATCACCCCTACGACACAGAAATAAATGCTACAGTTCCTTGTTACCTCTCTACCACTTTCGTCTTGGCTAAAATAAACACAGGACAACATCGTATGGGCGTACTGAAACGATTATCGTTTCTTCGCATACGTGTAATGTACGTATTTGAAAATGTGCAAACATGCATGTGGCTACGCTCTGAAGAGACTTCACTAATGCTATGAGGAATAAAATCAAAGATGGGGAAATCAAATAGGCACACATTTGAGGCGACATTTCTCCCTAAGAAAATACGAGAGATTCCCCTCTAAGGAGGACACGCCACCTCCTCATTCACTTTCACTCTCCTCATTGAAGTCGTTTTTATTTTTGTTGTAAGTGAATTGTGCCTCGTATAGGTCAACAATCTGTTGTGATGTGGTGGCCTGCTCCGCATTCTTATCCTCCCTGAGCCTCAGAAACCTGGGGAAACGCAAGCCAATTCCCTTGTCATCCGAATAAACTCCGATGGCTGCAGTATGCACAGGAGAGAGAGAGAGGTCAGCCGCTTTTACCTCCCATACATAGTGTGCATCAAACCAGACATCAGGATTTAATTTATCAGAAACTTCGTAATATGATTTCTTGCTTGGTATAATTTTATCACTTAAAGTGTCGTATAATGATCCAAGAATTTCATCACTAAAACCGGTGCCTGCTTTACATACAGTCTGGAAATTTTCAGTTTCTGAATTATATGTAGCTAAAACAAATGCACCATACACTCCACTTCTTTTTCCTTTTCCATAATAACCCGCTATGGGTACTAAATCTACCGAATCAGATAACCCTTCTATATAATCCTTTTTCACCTTCAACCAATTTAACGATCTTCTTGATGGTTCGTAGGATGCATTATCCAGTAAGGTCTTGACCATTAGTCCTTCACAATTATTTTCAATTGCATCTTGCAAAAATATATCCATGTCTTCTACATTGTTCATTTCGGAGTGTGTTGCATAACACAAAACTCCTTCCTTACATTTCAGTAATGAGTAGAGGAGTTTTCTCCTAATTTCTAGTGGCTCTTTAATAACTGGGACGCCATTACAACAGATGAGGTCAAATGGGAATAGACATATTTTCACCTTTATATTTTCGATGTCCACATCTTTTCTCTTTCTTGTGGTCAGAACTTGAAATGGTAATATTTTTTTATTCTCTATATCATAAGCTACAACTTCACTGTCAATAATGCACTCGGTAGCACCGCTGATAATTTGATCCCGCACTATTTGAATGACATCTGGATACTTCTCTGTCATGGTTTCTAAATTTCGGCTAAAAATTTTTATATTATCCTTATCTATGTAATGTATTTGAGCCCTTTCTCCGTCATATTTATATTCACACGTAAATGTCACATTATTGAACCGGTCAAGTACTTCCTGTATACCTTTCGTTGGCTTGGCTAGCATAGGTTGCACGGGTAGCCCAGCCTTCACTGTGCACTTCTTGCTTAACGTATTCATGTCATCTCCATTTAACAAATTCTGAATGATAATTTCGATATTTGGTAACTCACACAGGGCGCTCTTCACTGATTTTTCCATGCACTCAAAAATGTCCGAATCGTTATTTATTTCGCAGTAGCTTTTTTTTAACTCCTTAAATATGGGTAATAAACGGGTGTCTCCTTCCTTCCCTATGTCGTAGAACAAATTTGGCTTGCTTATTTTTTCGTTCCTCATTTTGATGGACTCGATTAGCGCGTTCATGTCGAACTCGTCCTTTACGCTCTGATTTTCCTTTTCGTTTTCCTTTTTTACGTGAGAAGGGCTCTCCCCAGTTTGCTTGGCCACATTGAGCATTCCTCCCTTTTTCTTATTCACCTTATTCATTTCATTCTCCATAGTACTGTCGCTAACATTGTCATCTTCCTCCCCACTGCCACTTCCCTTCACGCTTAGCAGTTGCTCGTTCATCAATTTCCCCTTTTGCACAATTTCTTCCGGAATGAACGGGCGCGTTAAAATAAATGCATAGGACAGTGCCTGCAACACAGTAGCGCTGTTCACCCCTATTCTCAATCGCTGTTGTAAAAAACGAACAATATATTTCGCTTCACTAGTTTTCGCGCTCACCAATAGCTTCTTAATTACCTCTCTCTTTTTCTGCTGAGAGTTTGAACCACTCAAATTTGGTATGCTCTTAAGTTCATTAAATACTGACTGGATAGTCAAACGAGGCAAAGGGAAAATGGTCCTCATCTTGCAAGAACAACTTTCTGCTATTATGCCAAGATCCTCAATTTGTTGTAAATCCTTTTTTATGCTTGATTCAGTTCTACTATACGCTTCAGACATGGTTTTCAAAATGAGAGCTTCTCCTACGCCTGCCTCGACATTTAAATAATCAGGAGCTACTTTGTTTAGCGTTATATATACCGCTGGAATTAAGTCGTTAGGACTGTAGTATATTAAAACTCTAAACACATTGGACAGAATAATTGCTACGTTCTTTTTACTACCAGTTCCACTTCCCTTTAATTCCTCTATTTGATTAAATGTATTTGTCAAAAAAGTGAATAATAAAGAATCCTTAAACTTGTGTTTTTCCTTATCCTTTTGCGAAAGGTATAAATTACTTACATCAAAATGTACGGGGTTAAATTTGGGTGATGTTAAATCGCTCACTTTGTCATCTTCCTTAACGGTGCAGTTAAATAGGGACCCTTTCTTTACATCATTTTCGCTCTTCGCCTTGGCCTTTTTCGTTTTTGTGTTTCCATCACTTGCTATTTTTCTCTTGGTTGATTCCTTCCCTTCTTCCTTTACTTTAGATTCCTCCTTAATATCCGTTTCTTCATTCTTCCCCTCCATGGTTTTCTTCGGAAAGGACAGGCATTTCCTGCACAGGCGGAAAAAAAAAAAAAAAAAAAAGAAACCAAAGTGTTTAATTTTTCTACAGGTGTAGGGGTGCGTACAGATGTACACACAGCAAAGGTTCTACGTGTATGAAAGTACGCTCTTGTACACATTTCGATCTGTTAAAATGGGCGTGCCCTTGTCCAGAACGCAGAACAAGGATGCCTCTACATCAGGGGGTACACACATAACATATATATATTCATGCACATATATATGTATATTGTTTTTCCATATGCCATGCATTTACAGAACACAAGTCAGTCGCATTTCATGAAGAAATGAGGTCTGCCGCATTTCTCACTCTCATCACATTTTCTCTCTTTTAAAACTTAAAATGTCCATACAAAAAACCGCTACGTCTATTCGATGCACTGTCTCTAAAGTTAGTGAAAACTTTCACGTTGAAGTTTGTTTTTCGTCTGTAGAATTTATTCTTTTGCATAAAGGGTATTATATAAGAGTATTCTCTTCTCATGCAACTGTAAACTTTGCACAAAAGCATTCTCGCTATGAGAAATAGCACGAGCAATTTCATGTTAGCATAGCTGCCTATACACATGCACGCACAGGCTACTTCTGGGATAAGTAATGGTAATGATGCCCGTGGGCATTGGGCTTGGCGTAACAAGCAGTTCGACCATGCCGACGCATATAAATAGAATTATGCAAACCAGTTCATGTAAGCCAATTTACACAAACCACTTGGCGTAGCCCTTTGCATATCCATAAGGAATTTCGCCGAATGAGTGTGCTGCCTCTTCACTCAGTACATTCCTCACTTCCGTTCACCCCATATCATAGCTCATTTCTTTCGGGCTACGATATCCTTCTCTCACTACTTAAGAACTTTTCCTAGGTTCACATGAGAATAAGTGAAAAAACAAAATATGCTTATCTTTTTATTTATTAAAAACTCACTCTAAAGTTACTTGCTTAGGTGCCTTTTCCATAATTATATTAAAACTTAAATGAAATGGTTTAAAAAAAAAAAAAAAAAATGGCCAAGGTAATTCAAAAGATTGAAGTGTGAAAAAAAAAAAAAAAAAAAAAGAGATTACATGATAAAATCTTCAAAAGGTTTTTATAAATCTCCTTATACGTTGTTCACACACATATGCGCAGTCCTTTTTCTTTAAATTTGTCACTAATTTGGAATAAATTTTTCTTAAAAAGGAAAGAATTTTCTAAATTCTCTAGCAGAATATTATAGAAAAGCCAATAGATACGGAAAAAAAAGAAAAAAAAAAAAAAAAAAAAAGCAAAAGGGAGAGTGGAAAAATTACGCTACATTTAAAAATATGTAATTATGTGTAAATCAATAATAAAGCGAAATAGTTTCCAGGGGGGGGAAAAAAAAAAAAAGTATACACATCTGCTTATATGCGTGGATATATACACAATACGTATACGCGTGTAAAAATGTGCCTATACCACATGAGAAAAAAAAAAAAAAAAAAAAAAAAAAACACACACACAAAAGTAGTAATAATAAACTCTAAAAACACATATTACTTCAAAAAGTGTTTTTCCCTCTTGTGTAATTTCAAATTTGTTGAATTTTACTAAAAAGAGGGGCCAGGAATATTGCAAAAAAAAGAAAAAACGAGAACTCTAAGCAGCTCTTATTTTGAAGAAGCTGAAAAGGAGAAAGTGTAAAATGTGTTACAAAAAGGAAATATTTTTTTTTTTTTTTTTTTTTTTTTGTCCCACTAAATACAAAATGATTAAAATAAAAATGTGTAAAACTTAGCTTGAAAAATAATAAAAATACGAGCAGAAAATAAAAATGATAAAAGGTTCTATATTCCCTATTACGGGATCATTTAATTTGTGTGTAAATTGAGGCGAAACTGCAACTCAGCTATTTCACAAATTCATGTACAGGTATTTAAATTATGCTATGCAATACTTTTACCACTAAACCAATAAGGGGAAGGGAGCCTGCTCACCGGTATCATAACAAGTACGCATAAGTACATGATCCTTCGCGCCGGTACGTGCATACCAGTATATTAGCATAGGCACATAGGAACGTTTGCACACGTCCCTCTTCAGGGGAATTTCCTTACACACATTTATATGCCTTCCTTGTACATACGCACCAGGCGCGTAGAAATTACCAATTTCAACAGCTACTTAGCATTTCTAAAATAGGCTCACCCCTCCTTGAAACTCAGCTAAATTCGAATACACTTAAAAAAATAAACAGACATGACTACAGTTATTAAACATAAAAAAATGACCAGACCCGTGACATAGATAAAAGCAAATTCATGTTCCTCCAGCTTTATTTTCAAGTTCATGCCAAAAACTCCTGAAAAAAAAAAAAAAAAAAAAAAAAAAAAAAAGAGTATCAAATGAGATAACTCCTTCGCCTAACCCATGAGCGCAGTTGGCATACGACACTTTTCCATGCTCTCTACATCGCTACTCCGCTACGCCGTTAGGTTGTTGCGCCCAATATAAGCGCGCATAATTAGGGCAATTCCTCAAAAGACGAGGAAACTCTCAACATGACTAACCTGTTATGAGTGTTCCTATACCAAAGCCAGAATTAATTAGACTGATAACTATATCCATCCGTATCAAATTATTCCTAGAAAGAGACAAATCCGATACTAATTTGTTTTCCAAGTTCTGCATTAACTCATATAAATGCTTCACTTGATCATGTATCTGATGAAGCTCTTGATCGAAATATTCAAGGAGCATTTGCAGATCTTGATTCGTTGACTCCTTATTGTCTTCCTCCCCATTAATAGGGTTAAAATAACACTTGGTTAGTTCCATTTTTTTCAAATCCGCATTATTTTCTGATATTTCGTGAAAAGCTTTAATGAATGAATTTACTTTATTTATTAAAATATTGGTTGGTTCCTTTAAGTTATGCAAATTTGTCAGCACATCTTGATAATTGGTAACTTTTAATGTAAATTTAATGTCTGCAAAATCCTTACTTAAGAGCTTCATTTCTGCATTTAAATGTTCAATTGTACTTGAAAAAACACATTCGAGGGCACTAAATTCAAAGGGTCTTTTCTCCATAATTTTCGTGTCCACTTTATATAAATTGGTATATTTTTTGGATACATTACATAACTTCTTTATTAGATCATCTCGAATTAAATCTTCTTTTATGACTAGGAAAACACTAGAGTGTAAAATGATACATGTTAATGGTGGCAAGGATACCAGTATGGCATTTAACCGGGCTTCTATGCTTGCTATATTGTTATTTTCTGCAAGTAGTTGTTTGCAGTCACGATAGTTTATTAAGCCACTTTTCTGTTTTATATAATTTATGTGGCAACATTGTTTCACTCTTTTCAATAACTCCGTGCATAAATATTCCCTTATGAAACACTTTCCACCAAAAATTTCTACTATTACGTGTCTTTTTAATTTGCTCAACTGAATTAGGTAATCGTTTTCGTGAAGTATTCCCTCCAGTTTAAGATTGGACTCCCTCTTTGCCGCGTCCATGTTGAAATTATAATTCAGGTTGTAATTGCTGTGATTGCCATTATGATTGCCGTGGTTGCTCTGACCGCTTGAGTTGTTGTTGCTATTGCACAGCGAGTTACGTATCCTGGCCTTCAGATCTGCGTTGTCGTCATTCAGATAATACTTTTCCCTATTTATAAATGTGGAGCTATTTACCGAATTCTCCATCCTTGAAATGGTATCCAGATCATCTTTGTCCTTCTTATAACGGTTAATTAGCTTGTTCTTCAAGTTGTACTCATATGTGTTTTTCTCGAAACTTGTGGTATTCACAATGTCATCATCGTCATTGAAATCGAGCTCGTCGCAATCGTAGTCGCGCTTTAGGCATTCCCCGTTGTCCTTGAGCGTAAAAGATTCATAAGACATTTTAAACGAAGCCAGAGGTACTCACAGCGAAAATGCGTTCAAAATTCCACTAAAATGGGACAACAAAGCACACAGGCCAAGTAACAATGGAAAAATATATTTGTATATATACTAATGTATAATATTAAAGAACGATAATTTACCCAAATGGGTTATAACAACATGATGAACAAATTTTGTACTCATGCGTATGCACATGCATGTACATGTCAGCTTGGCCATAAGGCCCTTTCCTTCTCAGCGCACACAAAGGGAGGAGGCACTCCGAAAGTCAAAAAATCGAGCACATTAAAAGAAGAAGGCATTCCAAGAATGTCACTAATTTTTCCGTTTGTACATTAATAAAACGCGGAGGATGGCCATATTCGGCAGATTAACTCAAAGAGACTAATAAACCCAGTAAACAAGGTAAAGTGTCATGTAAAAGCAATATATTTAAAATGGGGGGGAAAAAAAAGAAAAAAAAAAAAAAAAAAAAAAAAAAAAAAAAAGAAGTCCTGTTTAGGAACATTCTAAAAAAGATTGCTTAAGTATATACACACCTGTAAATGCATATCTTTCTGCGTCATCGCAAGCCCCTTTTGGCATGTTATCAAATTGTATATGCGCGGAAGCAAATTTTTACTTGGGCAAAATAGCAAATTTGGTTAGGAGGAAAATGTGCAAAATGTTCAGGTGCATAAACGCTTAAACATACACATATAAAATGATAAGCAATATTTCATTCCATATGTGTAATACGCATGCACATGTGTGAAGGGCACCCAAGGAAAAAACAAGAGCATTACTTATACGCGAAAATTAAAAAAATGAGTAAAAGAGAAAAATTTAAAACTCCTCACTCCTCGCCACATGTATGCAAATGTTCTTCCATCATGTCCTCAATTCGATAATCCAAAAAAAGTGTGCACGGGCATCCACGTATTCACTTTAAAAAACGTCTCCTTTGTCATTTCACAGGTGTAATGCGTCACATGCCATTTATCTGCCAATTATGCCTTGCCATAATTGTCATGGCTACACTTCCGTAAAGAGGGACTAAAAATTTTGCTCTTCCTTATGGGTGTGTGTAAATATCCATGTTGTGCAAATGTTTGTTGCCTTTTTTTATTTTCCCCTTTTTGCCATTTCCCAAATGGTCATAATATTTGGCACCCCAACAGGAAAATAACTACATTTTAAAAAGGGAGTTAAACAGCTAAAAGAGCGCAACCTGAATTGTTCTCAAAAGAAGGTGTTTTATTTACATCATTTTATTTGCATCATTTTATTTACATCATTTTATTTACATCATTTTATTTACATCATTTTATTTATTTTTAAGTGTTACAAATGTTGCCACAGGGGTCACATGTGTTCATAATGGTATATCCGATTCGGTGTCACTGTTGCGCTTGGTGTACCATCCTTGGATCACGCACTTGTCGTTTTTTTCCTTAACTGTTCTGCTTCTTGCCAGTTTGTTCAAAAAGAAACTCCCCTTTTTTCCGCCTTGCATGAAATATGATTACGTCGGAGTAGCTTTTACAAAATGGTGTTCACTGTCACGCAAAAATTTTTCCGTGAGAAAAAATGAAGAGGCAACAAATGAAACGAAAAAAAAAGAAAAGGCAAACATGACGCGAAAGCAACCATGGAAAAAAAAAAAAAAAAAGTCAATGTTGTAGGATCTTTACAAACGCTTATTTTGATGAAGCCACATTTTAATGCTTACCATTTTTGCTCATCTATAATGAATGGTTTCTCCACAGTTGTCACCCACTCAAAAGAAGGAATATAAAAAGTATGCCCAAATATGTGCAAATAAAAAAAGGAAAAAATATATAATTCCCTTTTGCGCATTTAAACAAAACATTCCTACTTTAGCGTAGCAGATGGAAATTTCCAATACAACATTAAGAAAATAAAGATAAATGAAAAAAAAAAAAAAACATTCTGTATGTATATTTTCGACGTTAAGGAAATAAGAAGACAAATTTTCTTTCATCCCCAGGAGCATTACTTCCCCGCACTTCATCATGAATAACGATTCCGGCGTTTCGTAAAATTTGCCCATTTTGTAACTCAACTGAGGAATCTTCAACTGGAAAATTTTCCAAGAATTGAACTTCCAATATGTTCGTGTATATTCGCGTCCAACTCGTCCACCGCTTAATCAGCTAAGGGGATTTTACACCTTCGTACAGTCAAGCATGCATATGCACATATAAATATATATGCTCAGATGCACCACCCCTCCATATACATTGTGTATTCCCTGGATCAAATAGCTGCATGCGCAAAATGAGCAAATATAAGGGCTCCCTACTTACAGTACTGATAGGCAGTACAATCGGGTGGAACTTGAACAGGCTATATCGGCAAAACGAATTGAGTATGCATGGGGTTAGGAACAACCATGATATAATCGTAGTTAGACAAGTGAACATTTCTGATAAAAACAACCCGGACAATTACCTCCACAATCAAAACAATACAAACACGAGCATCAGGCAGAACCCCCAGTCAGTCATTTTAAACGAAAAGGAACTACTAAATTTGGTGCAGAATTTTAATCATATCAATCGAAAACACAAGGGATTCTGCGAAACTAGCATCTTCAAAAATTCTACCTTCTCAAACACAAATAACGAACATAACGGTGAAGACAGTTTTAACACATACTTGATAATAGACAAATGGAAAACAAAAAGGGAATTCGAAAAATCCAAAAAGGAGTTCGAAAAATTGTTTGCACACAAAAATCACCTATATGATAAAAAAATGGAAGATATTTATCTTAACTATGAAATGTATAATAATAATTACGAAACTGTCTCTGCACAAAATATTTTCCAGAAATTGTATTACTTTATTTTTGACTAGATCGATTCGCTAATTTTTGCAAGAGCGAATTCTTCTTTATGTTGTGTACTGCCTCGTTTTATACCGAAATGCCATATCCCCCTTTTTTTTTTTTGAGGACACACCTAACAAATCAAGCTTTAAGCGCAGTAGTTACATGGCCTTTTTTTGCCATGGTCTCCCCTATAACATCTTTCCCTTTTTTGCCATTCATAAAGGGAAGTAATTAAGCATAATATCATCTGTGAATAAAGGCTAATGAGCTACGTACAAATGACACATCACACTGATGTGTTAAAGCCCTACTACTCATTCTGGTGCAGGGGGGGGGGAAATTCAAAAAGGGGAAGGAAAGGTTTAATAACCCATTCGAACAATACAAAAAAATACGTTCTCTTATGCTTTAAAAAAAGAAACATAAGAAATGATTAAAATGGGGAAAACTAAAATGCGATAAAAGAGAAAATAAATTCGTAAAACATTTAGCAAGTAAAAAAAAAAAAAAAAAAAAAAAGAAAAAAAAAAAAAGGTTCTCCTTCCGAATTACCATTCATCACGTGGGCATTTCTTATACTCCCTTTTAGGGACCTCCATTCAATACCCTTTTTCACGATTTGACAAAATACTTGGCAATGGAATCATCAGATAAGAACGAATTCTGAGCTTCACAATCTTCGACAGGATCTACTTTAAATCTCAAAAGGGCAGATGGAATTAGGTTGCAATCGGACAGCCTTTTCTTCGGGTCAAATTTACATATCCCAGGAGTTTCATAGATGAACCATTTCTTGGACGCCACCGATGGGTTCAGGAACTAACGGGAGATGTTAAGGAAAGGTGGCGCACGGAAATGTTTTCACAGAATGAAGGAAGTCATACAAAAACGTACCTTCGTGAAATGTGAAATGGAAAAATAGTCTTAAGGAGGGCAAAAACTAACCAACAAATGGGATAGATACAAATGATATTTTCTCTTTTTTTTTTTTTTTTTTTTCCTCCCATCTAGTGGGTATACTAAAAAAAGTGTTTTCCCGAAATTTTTTTTTTTTCCCCAACTTGTGAGAACTCCCTTTTCTGGCTTACCTTTTTTATATTCTCATTCACTTCACGTATTAGGGTCCCAGCCGAGAAGGACATTTCAAGGACATAAGAATCAGGGAACAATATTTTCAAAACCGCCTTTGAATAAACCTTCCTTGTGGATATTTTCTCCAACTCCAGTTTGGTCTTCGACTTGAAGGTCTGTTCTTTGTACATGTTTTTAATATTGGGGATAAGAAATGCTAAATCTTCTGAGCGCTCTTCCTTTTCAGAATCTGACGAAATATTACTTCCACCTTTAGGTGCATTCGGCTGAAAACGATATATTTTTGGATTCAAGTCGACGGTCTGATTCATCAGTTTCTCCATTTGCTCCTTCTTCTCGCGTAGCAGCTTGTCTATTTGTTCATCGCCTTTTATTTTGCCCTTCTTTAGGGTATCCACACAGACGATGTTGGATTTAAAGGGGTCAAAGGCAGCCTTGGGAGGACTATCAATTTTTATGGAATCCTTGGCTATATGTTGCAAACTCTCATAAATACACAGTAACAACAAAGTGTCTACTCTCTCCATCACGTAAAATACATGCACTTCTACAAAACCTATGGAGAGTAAAAAATTTCTAGCCTCTGGATATATCAATATTTTCCTTTTCATTATATCATTGTTAGATTTCAAAATTCTTGTATTTAAAGCATTTGGATTATTTAAAATATTTTTTACAATTTTGCATAAAATTGGTATAATACTTTTTAAATCATCAATATTGATATTTTTCAGCTTCTCCGTTTCGTTAATACATTTAATGGTACTGATTTTCTCCTCCGAATAGCTACGGCAGCCATATTTTTCGTCCTCGTAGGACAAGTAAAAAATGTCTTCCTTGGGAATCTCTGTAACGTTACATTCAATCATTTTCTCTAGTTTATCTTTATCATATTTTATAAATGAACTTTTTATTCCTTCCCCATTTTCTGCCACCTTCACACTTATGCCTGTTCCGCCTTTCCTTTTACCCACGTTTTTATCATCCACATTATTCCAACCTGATCTGCCAATTCTTTCGCTGATTTGATTCGTCACTTCATAATCTTCTCGAAGTGTTTGGTGGCTACTCCCGCATTCGTCCATAGCACTCTTCTTTAGCTTCTTATGCAAATTGCTTAAACCTTGTTGATTATTTAAAATGTTAAAGTTGGATATATCGTCACCATTTTGATGTCCTAACTCCCTCGGAACCCTCTTTTCACTGGATCCTATTTTACCTACGTTGTTTGACAGGTCTCTATCACAATGTTCTGTACTTTTATCATCTTCCTTCCTAATTCCCAACTCCTTCTTAATTTCCTCCAGCAACCGTATCGGTATTTTTAGCTTATTCCATTCGTCTTCCCCTAGATTCTTCAAACTCTCCAGCGAATCTAGCCAATTGTCTTCCACAATGATTTTGATAAATGGCTTCAGCTGCTCCGGGCCCTTGTTGATTTTCTGCCCCACGCGTAGCAGCAATTTTACGACTTCGTTTTCTGCGTCCATTCTGGGACACTTTCTTTCAGCAACTCGGCAAATTGTCACCTTGCCAACTTGCCAAACTTGGCGGCTGTGCAATTTGCAAATTGGCTCCTTTTCTGGCACCCAGTTTTAGCTCACAGAAAAAAAAAAAAACTTAGGCCCATCTCACAATGGATTAATCACATGAAGGTAGCGCTTACCCCTCGTGCAGCGGTAAAAGATTTATAATTACAGACTGGGACTAACCCCTCCCCCCCTAGTGTACTACTCTATCGATAGCATGAAAAATTTCAAGTAGTACTGCAACTTTTGCATGGATGCTAAAATTTTACACATGCAATTCACGTTTAACGAGGGACCCTTTTACACCCCCCTTATTATCTAATTAGGATTATTACCCTTGATTTAGAGAGGAGAGAACAAAAAAAGTTGTCAAAGAAGCGTGTCACAACATGCAAATATACACACAAATGTGAATATATGCATATATTTGGCACGATCATATATGCTCATGTTTCATATGAGGGTACGCTTCTTTTTTTTTTTTTTGGTCACTGCGAAAAATTTTCAACATCAGAAAGGTGCCTACTTGGTGGAGCACAAAAACATATACGAAACGTAGGTGTGTGAATTTTCCTTTTTTTTTTTTTAATGCTGCTCCTCTTTTTGGTAATTCCTACTATTCGATAGAAATGCATTCCACAGGCGCAATAGCGCAATCTGTTTCTGCAAAGTGGGTAAATTTGCTGCTATATTTTTTCTTTTTTCTTTTTCTTTTTCTTTTTTCTTTTTCTTTTTCTTTTTTCTTTTTTTTTTTTTTTTGCACCTCTCGAAAAAATAAAGCTGATCTGTTTCTGCCAACTCTAAGTCCATTTCCATAAAATGTATTTTTTTTTCAAAATTTTCTATTCCTTCTCCGCTTAATCAATCCTGCAAATCGTACTTGTAATTTATTTTTTTTTCTATATCGACCACATGATACTTTTTAATTATACATATGTAACACATAATCTTGCGTATAAATGCACAACCGCTAATTGCTTTCTTTTCTCCTTCGTCCGGTATGCTCCTCCTGCCATTTTATAAATATATGAGAAACTGCTAGGTATTCACCAAAAAAAAAAAAAAAAAAAAAAAAAAAAAAAGGAAGAAAAAAACCTCCCCTATGGCAAATCAAATGCCTTTATCTTCCCTCGCTCCAAAGCCAACTGTTAAATTCATGCTAAAGTGAAAATTTTCCAAAAGGAAAAAATGGCCAATTCCTTTATGCTACAAAATAGTGTGCTTAATATTTTGGAAAAAGAGAGATGACTTTTTTTTTTTTTTTTTTTTTTTTTGTGTGTATTTTCACTTATTTTTGCAGCTTCACATTTTATAAACAAATTAGAAGCTCCCCGTCCTGCGAATTTCCCATGTGTATAATCCTTCGTGTGCTTCATTTTACAGGCGCATGCCAGTTTCCAAAAAATAAACAATTGCTTTCCGAACCCTCAAAGTGGAAAATATTATTCCAATTTGTTATTTCCCCCCCCCTTCTGGATGCTTCAAGAGGCGTTTCCCATCCTCTTTTCCATTTGAAGCTCCCGAATTGCTGCACCTACGCCCAAGTTTTCATCTCCAATTGTACACGCCTTAGCATAATCGATATGTTCTACATATGTAGAAGTCTAAATGGGCAAAAAAAATCCCCTTACGATATTATGTATAGGGACAGACGCTACACATATAATTTATGAACCCCCAAGAGTTGTACAAAATGACGAAAAAATAATTACACAGCTTCTCCTTAAAGCTTATAAATCATGTTTAGGAAAAAAAACGTGTAATCAAAAACTGTTAAACTTTCTATTAAAAAGGATAACATTTTAATGCACAGTAAATATATATATATATATGTGTATATGTATATATAATAAATAAAAAAAATAATGTACCCTACAGTACAATTAACACATAAATACAAAATCAGATGAAATCAAAATTCCCGTTGTCGTCGTCGTCGTCCCTAAGTAGGAGGCAATTCACTGAATTTCGATTTTCTTTTTTTTCTCGGGAAGTACATCCTTCTTCGGAATGTCAATTTTTAAAACCCCATCCTTAAAGGTGGCCTTAATATTGTCTTCGCACACATTTTCGGGGAGCTGAAAAGACCTATAAAAAGAAGTCTGTGATCTTTCCTTGACATAATACCTCTGTTCATCATCCCTCGTCTCTTCTGTTTTTTTAAAGTCTCCACTAACTTCCAAATTTCTGTTATATAAATTAATCTGTACATTATCTTTGCTCAATCCAGGAACGTCTATTTTTATCTCAATCTCTTTGTCCTTATCAACGACGTCCATTGGTGGAACATTTTTGAATCTATCCATTAAAAATTGAGGCTTTCCAAAAAATAAATCGTTCCTTCTGGCATCCCCTAAATCATAATCTAAGAGGGATCTCCTGCTGGGAAAATATTTGGAAAGCTCATCACTAAAATAATGAGTTCTCATTGAATTCATCATTCTGCTCATGTCCTCGTGGTATCTGTCAATTCTTTTCATTTGCTCATTCATGCATTCGAAGAAATTATTGAACATTCCGCCTTTGTCCATCGTCACCTCATCCTTCCTCTCGTGTGTATCGGACTTGGTTATGTCGTTCATTACCATTTTTGCGCAAACGGAAAGGAGAGCAGCAAGGGCCTGCAATGTACGCACGCCGCAAAGTAAATATATATAATATATTTAATATATATATTTAATATATATAATATATAAATTTAATGTTTATATTTAATGCATATATTTATGTGGCTTTTTTTTTTTTTTTTCTGCTGATCTGTTGTAGGCAGGGTATTTCACAATATCTGCGCTTGTAGAAGGCAACTCACAAAGTGGGTGACCTGCTTGTGCACGTCCCACAGTCTTATGTAAAAAAATAAGAATGCCCCAACACTTTGGAGTCTTACCAAATGTGAACCTTTAAAAAAAAAAAAAAGGAGGTAAATTCTGAAATAACAAAAAACGAAGTGTAAATAAAGCAAGGAATTAAAAGAAGGGGGAACAAATTTCGGCTACATGAAAACTTAAAAAAAAAAAAAAGAAAAAAAAAAATCCAATAAATGAATTTATTTTCGTAAATTTTTCTTCTATTTTTTTACCCCAAATTTGCATATAACGGAATTCCGCAAT
This sequence comes from Plasmodium knowlesi strain H, assembly GCF_000006355.2. Classification (NCBI taxonomy): domain Eukaryota; phylum Apicomplexa; class Aconoidasida; order Haemosporida; family Plasmodiidae; genus Plasmodium; species Plasmodium knowlesi. The sequence continues at coordinate 228,073 of NC_011915.2, forward strand.
TTCGGTGTTTTTTTTTTTTTTTTTTTTTTTTTTTCCTTCTTCCATACATGCATGGAGCCAAAAAGGGAGAAAAAACAATTCCTATGTGCAATGGAAAGTATTACCCTACTTCAACTCCTCATTTTCACGCATGAGCACAAAATGGATATCACCTTAATGGATATATTTTGTGCATATGTCTCGCCCAGGAATCTTTCGTTCTATTACCCATGTATTGCCTCCAATTGGCAACCTATATCTGTGGACTATATGAGGGGGGGGGGACCACTGTTCGCAAACTTTCATAAATTAATATATACATATATATATATGTGCATACATATATATATGCGTTTTTGTTGGCGTTTCCGCTCGGTGGGTATGTTTTCCTCACCAGACTGGTCCTCAGTTTGTTCTTTTTTAAAACTTCGCATACATATCGCACTCACTTTTACGCACCCACTTTTTGTAAATAAAAAAAGGCCCCATCACATGCTCATGTAGAAGACCACTGCTTGCATGCAAAGTTGATATGCCATCAGAAAAGGAAGAGTACCTTGAGGGGAAAAAGACGTTTTTCGAAATAGTGCAGTCCGGATATTTCGAAAAGAAAACGAAAATCATGGGTGTCATCAATTCTTCCGTTCTACACAAGCATTCCATAGATATAACGTCCTATTTTTTTGTCCATGTTACAAATTGGCTAGTGTATTAGAAAAAGAAAGCAAAAAAAAAATAAAATAAAATAAAATAAAATAATAGGGGCTTTTATGCTTGGCCCTATATTCTAATCGACGCGCTCGTCGGGCTGGGTGTGCCTCATATGTACTAATATAAGCTGATAGGACTGTACGATATAGCCCTAGGACGGTAGTATGATAATACAATATTTGCTCCTTTTTTCTTCTTCTTTCTCAACAGGATCAATGAGAAAAATTAAAAACACTAAAACGCCAATGTGACCGTGGCAAAATTACCCCACTGAAAACATTAACATAGACTTAAGTGTGACAAGTTAATGCGTAGATCATACAAGTACACGTGTACCATCCGAAAATTCCAAGAAAATATAAAAAATGGTACATTTCAAGAAGGCCCATGGATAAAATATCCCGCACCGCTGTTATTTCTCCACCTACCTCTGCTTTCAAAAGGTATATCCAATAAGGCTGATCATATAAGGAAAAAAAGAGAAAAAAAAAACGCACACACACACAGCAGTAAATCCAAAATGACAGAAAATTGAAACATTCGAATGGATGCAAATTATACCAGAGGTGCAACCTATTGGTCTCCCCTCTTTTTTTTTTTTTTTTTTCTTTTTTTTTCTTCCATCGGTAACTTTTTCATGTAGGAAAAGTTGCAATTCTGCGGCGCCTTAAGAATTTTTCCTGTGCTCGAAAATTTCAAAATCTCCAATGTAAAAATGTACTAATTTGAGAGGTGGGTACAGGATGACATCTACTACGAATTCCAAGCTGCTTCTTTCTAGAGTTAAAAATAAGGAGTGAGGTGAAGTGACCCTGCTTTAATGCCTCCCCTATGTTACATCCCCTTTTTAAAAAAAAAAAAAAGAAATCGCACCTTTATATGTAATGCCCATCCCAAGCCATGTATGTAATATTGGCAATATTTAACGTCCCATCGCAACCCCCATCTTGTGTGTTCAAGAAAGAAAGATGTTTCATCAAGTGAGAGAAACACAAGGGACATGGTTACCGCGGATAAATTGTATGGCTAATTTCTTCTCCAGTAAGATGATGCGATAGGGACACACAAGTGCACTACTACCAAATGGCAATGCACCCATAGGGTCACCTCTACCTCTACTGCCATTATTACCGCCAATGACAAATCTATCCCTACCTGCATCCAGAGGAGTAACATGAATAGCACATTCTGGTTATGGCTAAAATGGGCACTCCTACTAGTATGCACACTGACAAGTGATGGCACAAAAATAAATTTTAAAAGGAAAAAAATTTTGTTCCCCTCTTTTACACAAAATGGTTGGCGGAGAACAGGAAGAGAAAATCACTTTGCTTCACACACGTTCGTGCGCAGACGGAAAGATGCCTTTCGCCTGCTCAAGAAGATAGACATACCGTTGAAGTTATCCCAAGGGGATAACATAGGAGAAGAAAATGGATCCTTAAATTGTCTAAAAGAATTGATAGAATCGGTCTTACATAAGAAATACGAATATAAGAACAGCTCCAAGGAACCCATTTTTACGATCTCCCATTTGGCTAGCCATTTTATGAACAATTCGGTAAATTTACAAAATGTACAAATAGATGAACAAGACAGGGATAAATATACCTATGAGAAAAATAGAATTGGTGATTTTCTCACAGAGCACAACATACAGGTTGGTAAAAATTTGGGAGAACTTTCACAAGTCGATACGAATGTTCCACCGAGTAAAGAACAATCCAGTGGGAGCATCAACGGGGACAACATTCATCAAAGCCAAAATGATGATAACAAAAATTACCTCAGCGATGAAAACAAAATCCTCTGCTTGACGGCGAAAAATAAAATTAAAAAGGAAGGGGTCATATGCAGCATACCCAGCTCGAACATAATTCACTTTGACTACATCATGAAGCAAATTCGAAAATACGTAGACCTTTTTTCCAGCACATATAACGTAAACTACATAAAATATATTTTTAAAAACAACATGGAAGATGAGATAAAAGAACTACACCCCCTTACCATCTTATTGTATGACATTTATAAAAGGCATGTCCATTTCTTATCGTTCATGAAATCACCATTTATCTTTTTAAAATTCTGGGATGTGAAATTAACATTGGTAATAATGTATGTCCACTTCCTATCTAAATATGTAACTATTTTGCTTCATGCATATAATTTTAACAACACCTTTTTTGTTTTTTTGGGGAATTATCTCGCCAAAAGGGAGAAGCCGAATGGGATAATGCGCAAAAATTCTACGGGAAGTGAAGAAGAGAGGTATGATAAGCCAAGTGAAAACCAATGTGGAAAACCGAGTGATACTCCAAAGGATAGCCTCCTATGTAACGCTAACACAGAAGAGAAACTAAGCAAGCCACCCCACACACACATAGATCAAACAAACTTCGCACTTACACAAAAAACAAATGACATACTTAAAGAGAAGACCAATTTTTTCTTCTATAAAAATTACGAACATTACATCAACTATATTGTTAATAAGAAACGTCTATCACATTTGCCCTTACTCTTCTCAGATTCTTCTTTTCTTCTTTTCAACAACATGAATATGAAAAATATAATTTATTTCAGGAGGCAAATGCTCCACGAAATATTAAATTTACTTAAAAGTGAAGAACATGAGGATTCCAACTTTTTATTGATTCACAAAAATGCCATACGCAAAATTTTATTCACTAACAATAAGTATTACCAAAGGATTAGGGAATTCCTACCCTATCTTGACAACTTCCCTTGGGAGGAGAAACGAGAAAATCGCCACGACATTTCACCTAACCACACGGCAGATATTAACAGGTTGTATCACTTTGCTTTGCTCGTGGGGGAGAGCAACGAAAACGGACCAGACAGCTGCCCAAAGGGACCAGACAGCCGCCCAGACGGACAATGCAACCATACAAGCGGAGGTGCGATGTTCGGCGCACCAAGTGAATCTCTCCGAGATACCATTCAATCCATTACATACACAGAATCCCTATTCGAATCGTTGGATAATTTCGTCAATTACAACTTTCTCATGCGAATATATTCGTACGTCTCTTCGCATGCCATAAGAGTGAAGGGCAAGGTACCTTTAAATTGGCAGCATTCCTCGGAAGGGGAAAAAAATATAAATCAAATAAAGCATATAAATAAAATAAAAGAGGGAGAAAATAACCCAAGCCATAGCGAGAACTATGAACTGAATGACAAGATCCTCAGCAGCAACGTCAAAATGGAAAAGGTGGAGAAGGCTATCCATGAGCTCACCGTAGAGGAATGCGCTAAGCACGATTTTAACCAATATGAGAAAGCCGAAAAGGAGGAAGAAAACAAATACATGTGCCTAATACCAATTATAGACATTTGTAACCATAGCAATTTCTCCAATAACTGTATTATAAAAAAGGAAATGAAAAAAAGAGCAGAAGTTGAGTCCCACATCAAGGGGAATTTGAAGATGGATTCCCATTCTAGGGATGACGCCAATGAAACAAACGAAATGAAGGATATTTTGAAGGAGGCGCACATTAAGTATAATCCAAAAGAAGCACATGATCGGGAAGAAGACCTACCAATTAGTAATTTAGATCATGTCCAATTAGTCAGCTCAAAAGATATAGACAGAGGAGAAGAAATCACCATAAGTTACGGCAACCTGAGCAATGACCTTCTACTCCTAGAATACGGATTTGTTGATAAGCAGAACACAAAAGTGTACTTCCATTTTGACGTGAAAATTGTAAGAGAAATAATTATACAAATATTAGGATTTGATAAGTTACCCCTAACGATGCTGGAAAGTCTACCACAGGTTAAGGTGGATTTATTTAAAAAGCTTCATGTTATCCAGAACAATGCGAATCTGTATGAACGATTTGATGTAAACAACATGGAGAGCGCAAAAATTACGAGAAAAAAAAAGGAAATACTAAAGGATTATGTAAGGAAAAATAAATATTTCAACGAGTACAATATCTTTACGATGAAAGATCGTATTAACAAATTTTACATCGAAGAAAAACTTCAACATTCGCAAAAGAAAAATTACCTCTACATAGGCACAGAATTTATTGTAGACCCGATCCTACTAGCCACAATACGAGTTATCATATATGATGACTTAAACCACCTCGCAAAGGTAAAGGTAACAGATTTAGTCAAATGGGAATATCACTTGTCACCCCTATCTGAAATAGTCGTGCTGCAAATTTTAATCAAATTGATTGATGAAATTATATATGAACAATTCTACCATATCAATTATGAAGAAATATTAAAGAAGGGAAAAGTTCCATATTCTGATTTGAAATTTTTACAGAATAAATTTCTCCAAAAAGATTTGTTCAATTCGGAGAAATCTATAGACGTATCGCACAGTAGCAACTTTAAAATTGTTATTTATAATATTATGAAGCTCAAAGAGCTGCAAAATGCCAGGAGCAAGCTTACAGAAAAGTTGAAACAAATGAAGGGACTCATAAAGGTCTAATTGTGGCGATTTATACACGGAGTAAATAATCATACAAGGAGAGAAGAAAATGGGAAAATAAATACGGTGTTAAAGTGTAAGGATTCCTGGATATTCCCACCATGTGTAAATATACCTACCGTGTGCGCTATACCAAGGGTGATTCTATCATATATTTTGCGCGAAGCACAAAATTTAAAAACTTCCTTGGGAACAAAAACTGTCGTATTGTGGAAGGCTGTCCCACGCTGTTCCTTTGACTGGGTTTTAAATACCCCTTTAACTATTTTTCTTTTCTACCAAGTGAATTTTTTTTTTTTTTTTTTTTTTTTTTTTCGTTTACCTCATCGATGGGGAAAGGATTTCCCCCTGCTTGTTAACATTGTGCAGATATGCGCATTTTCACATGTTCGTTCGATTCATAGCATTAACATTTTTCTTCTTCCCACTTTCTTTGCGATTTTTTCAGTTTCCCCATTTCCTCCCCTTTTTTTGTACAACTTCCCCCTACAAACCATGATAAATGACATTATTTTAATTGATAGGGAACATATAAAAACCCCAAGCGAAGAGAAAAATGTCTCCAAAGATGATGAAACGAAATTGAGAATATACGGCTGTCAGTTGATACAGGAGGCTGGTATCATTTTAAAGCGGAAAGCTGTGACATTGGCCACTGCCCAAGTTCTATTTCACCGCTTTTACTTTAAAAAGTCCTTAACCGATTTTGACGTGAAGGTTAAGTTTGTTCCCAACTGGGTTCCCACTAATATACATGTGCATATAGGAACAGGCAACACATTTGCTTCTATACACACATAGCAATTATGGGTTTTGCCCCCCCATTATTCCCCCCACCTGTCCATCCCAACGAACCTTCCTTCCCATGCAGCTCATCGCACCCGCATCGCTCTACTTAGCTTGTAAACTCGAAGAAGACTTTTGCCGTGTGTACAAAATAATCAGCGCCTTTTATTTCCTGTACAAATATGAGGATTTAAAAAGCAAGCACTACTATTTCAACGTGAAAAACGTCAAGCTGCAACATTTCCGGATAGACGCAGAATCGATGGTAAGGCCATGCGATGGCAGGGCTAAATTGTGCGTTCCTCGCGGCGCGCATTGGATATTTGTATATGCAGAAGGAAAATGCTTAGCTGGGCAAAAACTTAGCTACTCAAATGCTTGCCCATGCGTTATCCCCATTTCTAGGAATACAAAAATATGAAAGTCGAAGTTTTCACGTACGAAGTTTTGATATTAAAAGAGATGGGATTTTTGGTTCATAAAATAAACCAGCACCCCCACTTATTTCTTCTTCCCTACGTACATTCCCTTTTTAACAATTTAAATAAATTTGATGAGAACTTGACGAAAAAGCTGGCCCAATATTCATGGGGCTTCTTAAATGACAGGTTAAAAAAAAAAACTCTTTTTTTTTTTTGCCTTCCCTTAAGACAGAGTACAAACAAAAAACACTATATATATCCATCCGTTATTACTCCTTTCTTTTTATATTGTTACACTTGCCCTGTTCTATGCATAGCATCACCTTGCCAACACGTCGGCGTGTAACATCGTACAGTTTTGTGGCTTCCTGCATTACTACATTTCATATGAGCTCACTTTTACCGTACGACAATATTATTATAATTATTATCATCTCTTTTTCATCCCTGCAGCATGCGGACAACCCTGTGCTGCGAGTACCAACCACGTTGCATTGCAGTTGCGAGCATTTTCCTGGCCGCACACAAGTTGAACATTCCGCTAATTCGGGTACTCCTTGACGTTGCGCACACATGAGGGCGCGTTTATATGAAGGTGCTTGCACCTGCCCGCGTTTGCCTAACCCTACGAAGTTGGCAATCCAGTTATTATTCCCTCCATACATCTTTGTTCTCTTCAGAGCACCAACTGGTTCGCACTATTTGATGTTGCATATGAAGACATAAGAAAAATATGCATTAAAATTTTGCAGCTGTACAAAATAGGTACTCCCCCTCGCATGCACATGCGTTTATTGATTAACCGTTAAAGTAGGCACCCCTTGTCTAGCATGTGCCCTTTTTCATATATCCTCCACCCTTCCTTTGCACCTTTAACAGGGCGTTGCCATTATATAGACGTTTTGAAAAAAGAAAAATAGACATATAAACCTTGGATGGACGTGGAAGAGCGCGAAGTGTTTTTAAAATTCCACGGGATAAAAATTAACCGTGTATATACATGCATACGTGCACGGTTATGTTCCACTTTTTTTTTTTTTTTTTTTTTTCTTTTTCGTGCCCCTTCAATCTTTGTTTTTGTTTTTTTCTCATTTTTGCATTTTACCTTTTTCTTTTTTCCTTTTTCCTTTTTTGTTTTGCCAACATGCGTTATTAATAATACCAGAAATGGGAATGCGCTTCCCCTTCAGTAAATTTGCGTCTTCTCCGACACGCCTAATCCTCATGAACATTTAAACATTACATGTTGTTAATTTGGTTTAAGAGCTGGCGCAGTTCCATAAATATGCAATTCAAATGGGTGTTGGGTGTGCATCGGGGGAGGAGGAACTGCGCAGGAATACACACTCAAATATATTATTCAAGTATACATACATTGAACAAACTGTGGGTACCAAATTATCGCAACAAAAATTAAACAAAAGTTCGAGCAGTGTGCGGAAAGACATACCCCCCCCCTCTTTTTTTAATTCAATTCAGAAACCATTTTTTGAAAATTTTTTTCGTCAGATTCCAAAGTTTACTTCATCTTAAACTCACGCTCAACTGAGCAATGTTTGAGTTCAATGTTTCTACTCAGGACTCGAGAGTACATCGTATTTTTACAATTCATCATTCGTAAAAAAATTTTCTCTCAGTGGTTTACTAAATTGATTTCGAAAAGGGGGTAGGCTCACGAAAGCAGTAGCAGAGCTCCGCATACGATATTGGCATAGTTGCCCAAGTTCCTTCCGCCAAAAAATGTACGTACAGATAATGTATACGCAAATTCGAACATATGAAAAAAAGGAATGTACAATTGCTATGTTTCCCCTGGGGGGGATTACATTACAGTTACTATTATATCATTTTCCCCCTCCCTGAAGAGGAACTTTTTCTTGTCACAATTTACGAACGAATAAAAATGTGGCCCTAATTCTTTTGGTCACACAAAATGAAAGTACAAATTAAAGCACGTAACGTTGAAAACACTTAAACTACTCTGCATATAAAAATGGCATAAAAGAAAAAATATATGCTATGATATAAATGTTTACAAATGTATGCGAAAAGTGCGCCATAAGGAAGAAAAGAAGAAGCAGTAAAAATTATTCATATTTCTGTTGACCATCTTCAAAATTAATAAAAATGTAAAATTATATTTTTTTAAATTTGCTTTAAAAGTGCGCGTATCGATTTTATGTTTTATTCAAATTCTGAAATTTTTTTTTTTTTATATATATATCTACATAAAGCATATAATTTTTTCTTTTTATATCCGCATATAGCCATTTTTTTTTTTTACCATCCTCTCCGCTTAAAATTTAGGAGGTAAAAAAAAAAAAAAAATACCACCACATTTGGGACATTCTGCAGCTAGCCACATCCCATTTGGGTTAAATACCAATTGGCTAGTTTTACTCAAATGTGAAAAGATAAAAAGGTCGGTGGGGGGGTTTTATTATTAATTTCAAAAAGTAACAAATGGTAACTAACAATTTTCTCAGAAGGAATACCTTCATATGCATATATGAGTTTTTTTTTTTTTTTTTGGAAAAAATACGCATTTTTGCATAACCCCTTATCAATGTGAAAGAATAAAAAGGTGTAGGGAAAATTCATATAATAAATTAGTGGCAATTTATATGGGTTAAAAAACTTCCCGCGTGTGATACTCGTGCAGTGGGGAAAATCCTTCCACTTTAATTTAATTTAGGCCTATTGTATATAAGCTTGCTTCACATGTAGGAATTGTTTTACAGCTCAACCAATTTTGCTACACCACTAAATGGAAATACGATTAGCAAAATATTTATGCGTATGTAATTTATACGTCGCATGATGTACACGTCCTCATATTTCGTGGCTGACGTACCAAGATTGTGTACGTACGTTAGAGAAGGAAATTTTTTTGATAAATATGACGTACAGTTGTATGCCAAAACATATTTGCACAGGAATATGTACGTACAGATCATGCGGGAAATTAAAAATTTATAAACGGAAATAAAATAAACACGTAAAAACGTCAAAAAGTTACAACATTTATCACCTTTGCGCATAAACGGCCTCGCAAATAGCATAAAAAAAAGAAAATAATAAAACAACAAAAAAAGGAAAAATCGCATATCTGATTGTCTCAAATGTGCAACTTGGGCGATACAAAAGGGTCATAATTTCACTGTAGGAATGTTTTAAAATTTCCTTTTCCTCTTTTTCTTGTTATACTTTCTCAGTTCACGTATAACTGATTTCTAAAAGGGGAAAGTTAGAAGAAGAGAAAAAAAAAATTTAAGTGAAAAGGTGAGGGAGCCCCCCACGAAAAAAATAATATTTCGCATAATGTGTAAAATTGATGGATGAAGCGGTGACGCATAAGAGTATAATCTCCAAATGTACTCAACAACAGTGTAAACAAATTTGCATAAACACTTTTGTGCAAACTTATGTCGTGTACATATCTTCATGTACAACACACATTATGTAGCTAAACAGGCAAGTTCCCTTTTTATCTTTTTTTTTTTTTTTTTTTTTTTTTTTTTTTTTACCTTCTTTGACAATTTTTTTAAAAAGGGGACTAATTTGTAAAGCTCTTTATCAGTTGGATCGTCAAACCTAAGGGGAAAAGAAATCACCACGGCCCGTTTTGCAAATATATTAAAAATATGTACTTAAAATGTAAATACGCAAAATGGACACACAAATAATTCATCGTACCAGCTTTTGATTAATATGCAATTGTCTTCGCAAAACTTATGGACGAAGGTGGAATTCTGAAAGGGGGAAGTGAAAGGACGAGGGGCTGCTAGTGAGGGATCTTATTTTATGTTTGCTATTCCAAAATGGATATTCACACACATTCCTTCTTCTAAGGCATTTTTGGTCATACATCAATTATAACGACGTTGTTCAAGTCCCGTCCCAGTATTTTTAAATCCTTCACATAGTTATTATTCCTAAAAAGTGTTTGCAAAGGGGAAATAATTTTTATTCTCTGCCAATTTACTCGTCGAGTTTACAACAAATTAAACGTTCCGTTATGAAATCAAATGTGCATACCAAAAGGTACAAGATTCCCTAAAGAGTCGGTAGGCGCAGATGTTGTCCTTATCCAACTTGTCAATAACGGCGTTTGCATACTGAGTTGGAAAAAAAGGGGGAACATAAATTTTTAAGGGCGAGAGAAAGTTGTCTAATTTTTAGGCATGCAGGATGAATAAGTCTGCTTCATGTACCCATTTGCTATGCTTTTTTTTTTCTTTCTTTCTTTACCTTGGGTAAGCTAGCTGTGAAAATAACCACTTCGTAATGTTTCGAGATTTCCTTAAAAAAATGCTCCACACCTTTTCACAAAAATGGAAAAATAAAAAGGAAATAAGAAATTATTATTATCTTTCTTTACTGCGCGTCTTACATGAAGACTCGTTCTGAGGGTGCATTTCTTAATTATATTTCTTCTTTTCCTTTTTTTAATCCTACCTGGTCTCTTATTTACATAAATTACACAACGCCCGTCACCCAGCTCGATCTGAAAAAGGAGGTTCACGTAAAGAAATAATCAAGCGTGTAGGGGGGCAAAATGGAACACATGTAAATATGTATACATATATACATGTATATGTTTAGCCAAGCGCGAACGGAAAAATGGTCTCCCTCTCCCCCGTTTTATCACCCTTTAAGGCACTTACGTGAATCCTGAAAGAATTGTACTTCTCTCCGCGTAACGTGCTATGAACAAGGGTCTCGTCTAGATCGAGCACGATTGTCTTTCTCCCCTTGATGGAAATAAAAAAAAAAAAAAATATATGATATAAGGTGATATGATATCACCTTATGTAGTGCTCGATTCGACTAACACACGGATGAATGAAACAAACGAGCAATTCAAAAAATGATGATACGCAAAATTAATATATTTTTCTTCACTCTGGAGCGATTTTATAAAAGAGCTTCGTTCATAACACAACGGAGGGGCGATGATGTAAAAAATAGACATTTTTCCCACACCTACACAACTTACTCTTTCTTTTTCCCTCTGTTCTCCCAACAAAAATCCCCGCGTTTGGTAATTTTCGCAATGGTTATCTGCTCTCCTTTCATTTTTCCTTTTGTCCATCATTTTTTTCGAGCTGTACATGTTTAGCAACCGTAGACTCTTCAATTTTTTTATTTTTTTTTTCCTTTTTAAATGAAACTTCTTTTTTCTAATAACTTTATTGGATTCATTTTCTGCGGTGATGGAGGTCAATGTGCTAGTCCTCTTTCTATGCTGGAAAAAGAAAAAAGACCTGAACTTCTTAAAATACGATCGAAATTTTTTTTTCTTTCTTTTTAACCCATTTATTTTGCGTTCCATTTTGGTGTCTTCACATTTCTGCTCAGAGGTTTTGTCCGTATTTTTTTTTTCCTTTTTCTCTTCAAGCATTTTTTTTTTCTGCCGATAGGGATTTTCATAATTCTTTTCCTTCGACACGCTGGTTATTAAATCATCCATCAGTAATTTCTGTTTATGGTATGAAATGTTGTAGCTACATTTTTCTCCTTCATTGTCCTCATTCGTATAACTATTCGAACAGCCCGTGTTGCTACAGTTTTCACAAATTTGGATGTCTTCGTGAGCTCTCCCATTTTCAAGGAGATCATCTTCACATGAATTCAAGTTGTCATTTTCGGTCATTACATTTACACCATGTTTCAAGCTTCCATCAAGTTGGTTTCCAATGCAAACTCGCTTTAAAACGTCGGTGTCGGTGCTTACGATCTCCACAGTCGCTATTCTTCTTTCATCCATAAGTGTGTGATCTTCAAATTCCCTTTTCGTGTCGCCCACTTCTACAGGATACGAAGAAAACACTTCTTCTTCCACTTTTATCTTTCTATCCGCAATTCTCCTATTTAACCCGCTACTATTATATGCGTGGCTTACACTCCTAACCACTTGTATTCCCCCCAATTTGCTCATAGAATTATTTGATGTTGAGAAACTGTGGGGGGAAATTTCCTCTGATGCATGGTTCACTCGCTTGTTTACCTTTTCCATTTTCATATTTCTATTCTCTTCCTTTCTGGAAAGATTAAATATCTCATTTTTATTAATAAAATTTTTTATTCTCACTTTATTTTTTTGAAAAAAGAAGAATTTCTTTCTTCTACATTTCTCTTCCTTTCTGTTATGGGGACTGCTAACTGTATCCGTGATTATTGATGTGTTTTGGGAACATGTCTGCATGGGGTTCACCTTTAGGTTCTTCCCCCCACCAGGTTGCTCTTTCTCCCCATTTGTCTTCCCATTTTCTTCGCATAAGACGTGAAAAGTACTTCCTCCTTCCTTCCGCATTTTGTCAATAACATCTTTACAAACTGGGTCAGGCTGATGCCCATAATTTTTCTGCTCAATTGACACTTTATCACTTTTTTGTAATTCTCCAACATCTTTGATGCTACGTCTAACTTTACTTTGATTCTCTTCATTTGATACATTCGGCTTGGCAGCAACCTCTTGAGCATCATCATTTTTGTTCTGTTGTACACAGAGAGCCCATGTCTTCCACATCTGAGTCTCCTGCGCAGAGTCTTCCTTAACATGGTTGCGCCCTTGCCTTTGCTCCACGCCAATTTCACACTTTTCATTGTATTGCATAATTTGGCTTAAAGAGTATTCATCCCAATCAGTGTGGTCCTTCCACCCGTTCTCCCCACTTTCCACCATAACAGCAATTTCCTTCTTCCCTTCCTTCGTCTTTCCACACACGAATGGTGCAATTATTTTTTTATTGTTACTAGAGATGTGTAATCCCTTTGTATTTTTTTTGCCCATTTTAACTGCTTTCATCGAACTTTTACACATAATGAAGTTGGAATCCTTCTTTCTTATAACATTACCCGACTGTTCTTCATTTCTACGAATGGGCGCAACTTCCGTTTTATCCTCTAAAGAGATATTCCTCCCGTACCCCATGATAGCACACTTTTTTATGTTCATGTCTGATGCGCAATATTCGAGGGTAGCGCTATCACCACTTGGCTGCAATACTTGTTTGGGAAAATTGTCTGCATAAGAGATCATACCGCTAGCCCTTTTCAGCCTGCTCAATTTTGTTATTTCCTTTGGCTCGAATATCCTATCTCTTGCGATGTTTAATGGAAGGGCATTGTTCATTCTGTTTTTTTTTTCCTTTAAAAATTTCTCCAAAAAAATTTTGCTTTTACTTCCATCCTCATATTTTACGGGATACCTTTCTTTCATTCTATCCTTTAGGGAATTATCAAAAATGTATTCATGTTCCTCTTTTTCATTTGTTAACATTTCAGAATTACTCTTTAGGTCGTTTTCTTCCTTTCTCATTCTGTTATTTTGGGGGGATTTTTCGCTGAATCCTTCGCCGTTCCTTATGTCTGTGCTTATGCCTTTTCCCTTTAACTTGACTGTACAAGAAATAGTAAATGTTTTGTTTCCGCCCCTTGTATGTTCTTTCTCATTCTCCTCCCCTTCTTCCTCCCCTCTTGGGCATATCATACACACACCAGGTGGAGTACATTCGTCTGTTACACCGTTTTCCAGAGTACTGTCTACTCCCCCTTTTGAATCGCAAAAAAAATTTTCATCTTTCCTTTTTATTTTCAAAAATAAGTTTTTAAAAATTTTTACCTTTTCAGCTGAGCATAGGATCTTTTTAGAAGAATTTCTCAACAGACGTAAAAAACTTTCCTTCCTAAAATCTGTGTTTTCATTTTCTATTTTCTCCACGGTTTTAATATTCGGCGTAGAATGAACAACGTTCTTTTCTTCACATACGTAATAACAACTAGGAAAGGAACTGGGGGATCCCAATTTGCACACATCACTGTTGTTGTGATTTGGAACCGAACTTAGTATCCCATCATAATTTTCGCTTTCGCCTTGTCTCTTTATGAGTAATTTTTTCTCTTTTTCCCCATTCATCAACTCCTTTTCACTTTTGGTAGAGTTCTTTTTCTTCAGCAAGCAGTAGACATTCTTATTCTTATCATCGTTCAGTAAAAAATATTTCGGTATCACCTGATATTCTTTTTTTTCTATTATTGCATTTTTCTCTATCTTCAGAATGATGTTTTCTCCCTCTTTCTTGTGCTTATGTGTGAGATTCTTCATTTCGCTCCTTCGTTTGATTTTCCCGTCCTTGCCTTTTTTTCCTCCCTATGACGGGTAGCTCCTCTGGTTTAACAGTTCTCTTGGAAGTTAGTCCGCCAGTTCTACCTGTTAGTTTCTTTTTTCCTTTTACCCTCTTTTTCAAAAAATATAAATTATAAAGCTGAAAGCACAGGGTGGCCGTCGTTTTACATCTATTCCTGAGTGCAAGAGCACCAGGAGAATTTCCATATGTGTTTTTCCTTGGCTATATTCCAGAGCATGAGTTCTATTAGCCCATGAAAGGGAACACATATAGTAAAATCGCAATTTTAACAAAGCATATACCTACGTGTCATCAAAGCTTGGTAACACATTATAATTTATCCCCCTTTTCACAACCAATCTTCAGTATACTTACAATTGGTAGATATATTGACAAACATGCAACGTGCACTTTTGTAGGTTCCTTTATTTCCATCGACCTTCTGCTTATAAGGCCCAACGTACATGTAACTACAATTGGGGGTTTAATACCTCCATGTAACTCTAATTGCCTATAGAATCCTTCCGTGAATTGTTCCCATGTGTCCTTCAATAAAATGAAGAAACCTCTGTAGCGCTGTACCCAAGTGAGCAGTATTTTTTATTCTCTTACTATTCTTCAATCCTGTATATATTTACAGCTCCTTTGTCCTCTTTCAATCTGTTTAGCTTTACTTTTTTTTTTTTTTTTTTTGTTGTTGCTCTTTACATTTCCCTCCTTTCTTAAACGAAAGATGAGATAAATATATTTCCTTCAGTTGTTAAATCAAATGAGGGGTTCCATCCCCACGGTAAACAAGGGTATACCTATTCTGAAAATTGTACATTTAATAGGACATAGAAAAAAAAAAAAAAATTGTACACAAATGGTACGAAATTTTGTGCGAAAAAAAAAAAAAAAAAAAATTTGCTAGATTTGTACTACTTAGACGCGTGTTACATAGAACAAATAAAAAGTTAAATAAGTTAAAGTACATAATCCTACTTTTTAATAAACGAATGGAAATGCAAAAAAATCTTAAAATAGCAATGCATTTTTAATTCTTAACATCGGCTTGGAAAAAAAAAAAAAAAAAAAAAAAAAAGTCCACTAGAGGATAAGAGTTTGTTGCTAAATCGATCTGTTCAAGTCTATACTTGGTGTAACTTTTTTTATTCTTTCTTAATTTTTACGTAATAATTTCTTCTTATAAAATACGCACGGTATGCGTAAAAATGGAAATTCTTAAAATTTTTGTATATTTTTAAATTTCTACAATTTCCGCAAATTTTCAAAGTATATGCAAGTTGAGGGTACCACTGCATGACATGCGAAGCGTCTGCATGTACATAGAATGCACAGCCCACCCGAATAAAAACTTACGGAAAAATTAAACAACAAGAAGTGTATAAATATAAATGTTCTTATGCGGAAAAACTGCAATCACACTTCCTTCCGAAAGCGTAAGAAGTTTGAAGTGTTCTTGTCTGGGGACTGCATTTTCCCTCAAGGAAACTACTCGCGAATACGAATATTCCTGCATGTGTAGGTGAGAACGGACATGCTCACTTACGCATACCTATGCATGTATGTTTTCACCTGTACATTTGCATAATCACAATTTTGCAGAGGTGAGTCAACATCGCAGTGGAAACACTGCACGTAAAACAAGTTATGGCCTACGTGCCTCATAAAGGGGACTCTCGTAAAATATGTATACAGAAAGAGATTGCTTTTTTCATGGCAAAACAATGTTTTGAAAAATTTTCGAAGTTTATGTTTTCCCTCGTGAAGTAATATATATACAAGGGGACAAACGCAATGGTTTTCGCAAACATGGGAAAGCCGCTTGGCGAAATGTCTATGCAACGATTTTGCCAAAGGGCGCGCACAGGTATGCATTATATGCATGTCTATATACATATATATTTATATGTACTATGTGCAAATGTGCCATATGCTTAACGCGCGAGTAGCGTACAGAAAATCACACTACAGTGTTGACCACTGCGTTCACCACTGTGTTCACCACTGTTTTCACGGTTCCTTAATTTCCCACGAAAATTTCCATTCCGCTTCAGCACACGCAATGATGATAAAAACTCCTACCGTTCCTTCCTCTTAAAAAGACCATTTACGAATACATTTGACGCATTATAGATAGGTGAAATTTTTGCACAAAAGCGCGATCGAATAAATGGCACCTTTAATACGCCCTGCGTAAGTCATCACAAAAATGTAGTGGCTCACGAATGAATACTTTGGAAGGAAAATACTTTACCAAAAGGAATAAAAAAAAAAAATTTCCTTAAAAAAAGTACGATACATTTTTACACAGTTACACCTGAAAATAAAGCACATGGACATAAAGAATAAAATTTTGGAAAAAAAGGAAACCCAACTATTTCGTAAAAATTAATAACGTTTTTTTTTTTTATTTTTATTTTTCCTATTTCCATTTCCTTGCTATATGTTTACACTCACATCGCTGAGTAAAAAGGACAAAACAACAAACCCCCCCCTCCTTCAATAGGGGCATTTAAGCAGCCTACATATTCTTATGAACATTTTTGTGCCTTTCTCTAAAAGGAAACACGAAATTTGCATACACTCACATGCGTCATATATACGTTGAACACCTTTCTGCCCTATAGAAAACTCCATTCGTGTTAAAATTGCGTAGCTCGCAATTTCCCATAAACATGTACTCCATCTTGTGCTTATTCATTTTCCCATATTTCACACTTTTCCTGTATACCATCTTGAAATATTGAGGAACACATAAAAGTGCCTCCATATACTTACATTTCTGTGCATACAAGTTATGCGTGCCGAAAAAAAACATGTTCTCACTTATTCTCTACAAAATTTTCCAACGCAGAAGGGGAAGGTGAACACTGATCTTTCGTTCGCATAATGTAAGCATATATATAAATATGTCCTTAAGCGTAAGCACAATTTCGGGGGAGAAATGACAACTTCGCTGCATGGTGAGAAGGTGAAGAATGTTCGCCGCTTCACTGTGTATCCATTTTTGTAATTCACAATTTGTATACCCTTCCAAATGAAAGGAAAAAGAAAAGAAAAAAAAAAAAAAATTTATATTTCAGCTACATTTTTTTCTAAAAATAAATATGTTCTTGGAAAATTTCCTGACCCACTTGGCTAATTTGAAAAGTTTGTCGTTCCTTCCCCTTATTTACGCACGCTGAAAAAAAAAAAAAAAAAAAAAAAGCTTCTTTTTTTCCCCTCACCCTTTCGCCCATAAAACGGCCTTTATCGCATAGTAGCATTATAATTTTACATTAACGTGAAAAGAAATTATTTTCCTCACAATTTATGCTAAGGTATTAGAGAATATTTATATATTTACATACGTATATACATTTTACTTTCGTCCCGTTCGCAATAACTAACCCGAACCATTTATTCTACGCAAATTTCGGTGAAAGCATCCCCCCGAGCAGAAGCAACAATAATCATAGCACTAATTTTCATCTCAAGGAAAAAAAAAAAAAAAAAAAAAAAAAAGAACGATCAATAATGAGGTGGATTTAATTCTACTAGTACAGTTTCCTCCCGCAGTCTTCATCTTAGTCGCACGAATCTTTAACCACAAACAGTCGCAAAAATGTCTGTCCCAACTTTATCGAATAAGCCAGAAAACATCGACCTGCTTGTATTACCGCCAGGAGAAAAAAAGTAAGTGAAAGAACAAAGTTGAAATGCGCTTATGTCGACCAAAGTGTGGAGAATCTGCCTTATAGAAACAAAGAACTCAACAAAGGAGGGGGAAGCCGCTTTACGGCGGAATCTGCACCAAAATGTACTATGCGCAAAGCGTTTGGAAGACATTTAGAAAGAAGCCCTCTGATCTAAATGATTTAAACTCACTCTACATAACCATGTTGCTTGTTACTGCTTCACCTTGAGTGGTTCGCACGGAAATGCTACTCCTCAAATTTTTATTTTAAAATTTGGAGACTTGCCAAGGGGAGAAATTGAGACCATCATTTTTGAGCTCGTTTACGTTGTCGTGCATATTATCACAAAAAATAGTCGCTCGCGTTAGCACTTAACTGTGATTCCCATCGCGCGAACAACTTTCATTTAATATCTTCTAAAGAAGAGAAACCTATCATTTTCCCCACCCCTTACCATTTCAAATTTCGGCAGAGTCAGTTGCGAAATATCGGAGAAAGGAGACTGCAATATATTTACCATAAAGCTGGAGGATCACACCATTGGAAATTTGATAAAGCAGTAAGATATGTTCAGAAAGGAGGGGACCTCTAACCGCGCACATTGTGTGCACCTATATTTTGTGCCCCCTCTGTGTGTGTGCATTTATCGTGTGTGTGTTGCTCCGTTTCATCCCTTTCGTCCTTGCATATGTGCCACCACACACAAGGAAAAGAAGCCATTCTTGCCTGATAACCATCTTTTTCTCCTTCCCATCAGGGCACTTTGCCAAGACCCCCAGGTCACGTTCGCAGCATATAGACAACCGCATCCACTGCAAAACACGATCGAAATAACCATCAAGCCCAAGGGCTATGCAGGGGTTAAGTTGCTTTCAGATAATGTGAACAGTTTGTTGTCCGATGTGTCTCAGCTGAGGGAAACGTTTAAGGTAACCACGATAAATGGAAAAAAAAAAAAAAAAAAAAAAAAAAAAGGTCGTAACTAAAGACCCTTCAAACATATATAAGGAGAAAGAAAAGATAAAAGCAGTTTTCTTTTTTTTGTCCGTTTCAATTCTCGTTTGTACCATTTTAATATTTTACCACTCCCCGATTCACCCTTTAGAAAAAGGTCCAACGGTACAAGGACAAGAGTGTGTATTACGCAGACGAGTGATGTTTTGGTAATCCTCTACAGACTTTCCTACACCCTTACTTTTTTGATAATTTGGATTATGCTTACGCAGACAAATTTTCATATATTTTTTTTTTTTTTCCCGCTCGCCTTCTTGAAGGCACATTGTGTGTTGTACATATGTATACACACTAACCCATGTGTAAGTGTACATGTAGGTGCGCACACATACAAATATGGTCGAACGTTGGCGTTCTATTTGTTTGAAAATTTCTTGTTCTATACACCCCACTCCCGTTACAAATCCTGTTCCCTCATAATTTTAACTCTTTCGTTAACCTTTTTTTAAGCTACACCATGTTTGTTTTTAAAAAAAAATGTCATACACATCAGATAGCCCTTGTCCCCCTCGGCATAATCAATTGGCTCTTCGTATGCGCGCAGAGTTATATGTATACCTTTGCGCGCATTCTGCATTTTTGCGAACGCAAGATGTAATATATTTTTTTTATTTTTTGATTTTCTCTCATCTGTTCAAGGAGAGTAGCCGTCATGTGCTATATATAGCCGCATGTTATGGTCCCGTGACTTATCATTGCATGAGCAAAATCCCACATATGTACACAATTTTGCAGATGACTTTACTGCTTCTCTTGCACTTGAGTTACTATTTCGCTAGCATATACACTGCACATTTGTATACATATACATAATTGTACGTATGCACATTTTTTTTTTTTTTTTTTTTTTTTTTTTAATCCACCCAGTTAGCCAACTTTTATTACGATTTTTTGATCTGTTAATTTGCCTAAAAAATAAATGTACAATGTTCCCCTTTTCGGGAGAAGCAAGCATTTTAATGTTTCCCACAAAAGTAGCAGAAGATTCTTTTGTGAAAATGTAATTATAGCTGTATTATCTGTAAACTTCAAAAGTGTGCTAAAAATTTTGGATCACATTTACGCTGAGGGGAATATTACGCGAAAGGAAGAAAAGTTCCACAGCGTGCTTTAGCACATGTGCCCTTGGGACCGAACTTGTTCAGCAACACAGGGATGTCCCCATACATGTGAATCTGCTCAAGCGCGACGATGTAGTGGTAGCTATGAGCTACGCATATGCAGTGACTGATATGCAGTGACGCTTTCCAGTGGAAGCTGAAAAGGTGTATCTTCGAAAAAACAATTTGACCCCATCACCAGGTCTGATTTTCACTCCCCCAGGGGACACCCGTTTTTATAGCTCGGCGCTTGCTTCTATCCCTTTGTGCGCCCAAAATAGACGTCATAGCGAAGTAGACCTTGTGCCGAAGGAATCCTTAAAAAAAATATATATATAAAAAAAAAAAAAAAAAAAAAAAAACATAAAAAATGAAAGACTTATTCTTCGCAGACATCAACAGCGCTCACCTCCTGAGACACTACGACAACAAACTGCTATTGGTCAGCGGAAACAAAATAAAATTTTATACCTACGAGGAAATAAAGAAGGTGGTTCGGGCGCAAAATATTGCCATATATGGCATCGATTATATAAATAAAAATGAAAAAATTGTGCATATTTCGAATAACGTAAAGTTAAAGTGCCCTATCAGAATTAGTGAAGCCCGTTTTGTAGCAACGGACATACACTCGTTCAACAAAGATAAAAGTGTAGCTACAGAAGAGAAAAGGGATCACACCGACCAGGTTGGCAACGCACCTGCAGAAATTACAACCTCTCAAAACTCACATGTGGGTGACCCCCACAATGGTGATTCGTGTAATGGTACCTCCTATAGTGATAACCTCCCCAATGGAGATGCAACAACTACCGGAGAATCACACAGCGAGAACAATGCGTTAGGTGAGAAGAATACGTTAACCCTTAAGCACGACAACAGGGGGAACACCTCCCCCCCTGATGGAATAAACCACGTCTGCATCGCCTTTGAACACGGAAATGTGTGTATCTTCTCAGAAGATGAAGCTAAGAAGGAGTTCATTTATGAGAAATTAATATATAGGAAAGTATGCGACATTGTTAAAATAGAAATATTTTCAATTGATAACAATCTGAAGTGCTTAATTCTTTACAGGGACTATACCTTAATTTTGTACCAGGACAGGTACCTAAGTTCTGTTAAACTCCCCACGCATGAATATGCATATAATTTTTGCCTGAGCACGAACTATCAAAATATAGCCGTCTTCAACCACATCAGTATGTACATATATGACATTTCGAAGAAGAATCTTTGTACGGAGGGCGAGGGGGCTGCGAATGCGGAGGGTGGAACGCACGAGTCAATTGGCAACAGCGGGAACATCGACGATAATGGTGATAAGGGTGATAGTGGTGGTAACGGTGGAGGCGTCGCCAGCAACAACTGTGTCGAGGTGAAGAACATCTTCGAACTTTCGAAGAATTACAAAAATATTTTAAGTTGCGACTGGCATCCGAAAAACCACTGCATTTCCCTGTGTGGGAAAAAGGCTGTGCGATACCTAACGATATACAACTACAAGGTGTACGAATTTTCTGGAGCAGAAATTCACGAATCCTTTATCAACGCCAGCAAGTTCATCACCATTTCAGACAACGTAATTTTACTAACCACATTAAGTTGCGCCGATTACCTTTTTTGCGTGTGGGAATTCGAACTGGAATATTGCCTCTACAAATTTAAGAGCGACTATTTGATTTCCCACTTTGATTTGTCCTACTTCAATGACCATCTGCATATGTCCATGTTAGCCCAGGAGAAGCATTTGGCCAATGTAAAATTACTAGGGAAAAAAATCCTGCAAAAAATCGAGTGGAATGATTCAGAAAAGGAGACAAGTAGCGCTGGTGATGAATACCAAAATGATGGATCGAACTTGGAGCACTCCGCAACTGGAAAACCAATTCATGAGAAGAAAAACATAAACAACCTTTCTGATATTTTGAAAGATAACAATAATTACAACATGGAGAAGAAGAAAAAATCCAGCATGAAGAGCACATCAACCTTTCTAAATGAACGGAATAAAATGAGCAGTGACTTACCTACGGAGAGTAACGATAAACGAAGGAATAGCGATTCATATTCAGGCGATATGCACAATTATCTGAATAATGTAAAAAAGAGGAAAAAGAAAATATTCACGGATGACGATGAAGAAATCAAAGACACATTTATCAACAGGTCACATAAAAAAATTGCAAGGAATCGTCATGGAGATGCGCAAAATAAAAGGGAAGATAAACAAGATGAAGATTACCATGATACCAAGACAGACAAAGACAGCGACGATCAATACAATAGTGAAGAAAATGAGAAACACATTTCGCATAAGAAGAAGAAATACAAGAATCAAGATGAAGAAGACAATGAGTACAATCCGAAGCAATACAATTTACAAGATTTTATAAACAAAAATAGAGATGTCATAAGGAATAGCAGTAAAGGAGGGCGGAATGACGACCTACATTTTGAGGACAGCAATTATTTGTTCGATAATGAAGATGACCAGAAAAGCGTAATAGGATTTAATACGTACGTTAAGGACAAATTTGACCAGCTAAGAGAACTAAAAAAACAAGTAGATTTGTTGGAAAAGCAGATTAGTGGTTATACAAAAATTAATCACGACGATTTTATTGTGCTCTGTCCAGGATTATGTGAAGAACCCGAAAATATAAATGACCAGTGGTGCATGTTCTGGAATGATATAGGACATATAACAAAGAAAAAAGAGGGAAACAAAACCTACATTTATGTATACCTCTTCAGAGGGGAAGATGTTGGAAAGAAAAAAATTACAGATATTTACAACGTAACGGCTGCATCGCTAAGTGCCTATGGATTTGCTTTAGCATCCAACCCTTATGAAAAATCTTTATCAAAAATTAATAGCATATTATGTTTTCACAATTTGAGGGATAATGTCATTTGGAACAAATATCTCCCAAAGGATGAATTCATAAAAGGAGTAGCCAACGGAAATAATTTCGTCGCCATTGTCACATCTAGTAATTTTCTTAGAGTCTATTCTACATATGGATATATAATCAGTACCTTTCTCCTCAAGGGTTTACCCGTAGCTATCTGTGCATATGATTACCTCCTTTTTGTTATTACCTGTCAATATATTTTTGAAGGCGTCTCCACCTATAACATAAACAACACATATAATTGTACACTCTACAAAATAAATGAAAATTTTACAAACTTAAAATCGAACAAATACAACACATATCACATAACCATACTTTATGATGATGTTTTATCTCTCCCCTCCTGTCATTATTTGAATTGGATTAACATGTCAAACTTTGGTATTCCATATGTTAGGGACACATCAAACTTTATATATGGTTTATACCCTCTTTTTAAAAGCAACACAAACCATATTGTGTATGATTGGGTCCCAGTTTTTGACTTTAACAATTTGAACAAAGTAGAACCCATAGAAGGAAGAGCTACTGGACAGAACTCAAAACATAACCTTGGCAACAGGAAAGGTAGTAACGAACGCCCTCATACTCATGGACAAGAGGATGCAGATGATATAGTACAAAATGAACAAGACGTGAATGATGATAACCCCGATGATGATCTTACATACAGTGAGTGCACCTATTACCCTCTCTATTTCGACAATTTTGAACAAATCTCTGTTATCAAATTAAGGAAAAATGAAGTGGAACCTAGATCGAATAAGATAGAAAGCTGTCTAGGTTACAACGTAGAAAAGAAGTACATCCTTTCGAACGAATGCAACTTGATTAAGTATGAAAGATTTGTTAAGTTGATACAAACGAACCCGAACCTCTCCCTAGATAACGATTCTAACAATAGCGAGTTTACTTCCTTACCCTGGGAGCAGTACGACGAATTGCGCTCTCGAGTGGACCTATTCTGCAAACAGCTATTTGCCAACATACACTATGACTACATGAATGATGGCAAAAATAAAAGTGCCGCGGATACGCTAAAGTCGCTAAATAAATTATACGATAAATGGATTATGAGAATGTTTGCTATACTGAAAAATGATAAAAAAAATCAAAAGCTAGCTGTCAAAACTTCGAGGTTATTCAAAAATATTAAAAATATGATGCTGTCCATAAGTCTTGTGGATGATGAATACAGCACCCTGCACAGCGAAATTACAAACGAATATTTAAAAAGACAAATAAAAGATGAAAGCTACAAAAATTATGAAGAAAATTTACATTACGATGAAGATTATAAAGACGATGAACAGAAGCGGAAAGAAATATACGAAAAGTGCTACAACAATAGCCAACACATGTCTGAAGATGAAAAAAAAAACCTCCCTGATGTTAAGCCAACCAACCAACAGTACATCAACGTAGCGAAGACGCAGATCGAACATAAGGACAAAAAGGAAAGTGGATTCCTCGATAAATTCTTTACCGGTGTGACGAAAAATCAATGTGTCGACAACCTTTTCTCGCAGGAGAAAAAAACTACACAAATTAAGAAAAAGAATACCTTGGAAAGTTTCTTCTCCGAGCTGAAAGAGAACTGAGCACGGGCGGAAGTGATAGGAACAGGGGTGAAAGGAGAATTCTGGGTAGCACCCCTTCATAATCTATAGCAACGCATTTTCATATAAGCACATTACCATGTAGTGCATTTTTCTCTCCATTCTTCGCTGTTTCTTCTTTTTTTTTTTTTTTTTTTTTTTTTTTTTCACCCGCTCGATTATGCATTCTTCGCTATTTACCCTTTCAATGGCTGTTCGTTCTCTCTGAATTAAGAAGTCTTACCCCCGAAGCAACCCCTTCGAGACTACTGTAAATTCGGCCAAACTAACTCAGTTGAGGGCAAGCCTTTACACCATTTTGAATTAAACGTTTTATGTCACCGCATCGTTTATGTTCCTTCTGATGAACTCCACCGTACTGCTCGCCAAAACAGCGGCAAATCTGAAGGAAGAGACCCAAAGTGTTGTCGGCTCACCCCGTTTTTCTAGTTCCATGCGTTTTCCACCGTTGCACCTTCGTGTGACGTATTATGCCATTTAATTTTAAAAGCGCACGTAGGTATGTTTATAGGAACCTGCGTGCGTACCACGTAGACAGTATTCTACATAAAAAAGAAGCAGTTCCCCGATATATTAGTTCGACTCAAAAAAAAAATAAAGAGAAACTCGATGCAACTATGCTCAGCATATTACAAACTGATGAACTAACGTTCCAGAAAAGATATGTCCCCCCGACGTGGCTATTTCCCACATGTACAAAAAAAAGCGACATGAAAAATCACCAAATGGTGCGCACAGGAAAAAAAAAAAAAAATAATAATAATATAATGAAGTAAATATATGTAAACAGTTGCGGGCTGATAATTCACCCAAATCCTCAAAGAACCTCGCGGAAAAAGTTGCAAAAATATTCGCGCAACCTTGAAACGTGTGCGGTGTCAGAAAAAAAGTCATAATCCTTAGCCAGATGAGCAATTCGATCCAGGTGTGTACACTGTCCACCCCATGCACGTTAGGTGGTTACTTCCCCATTAAGCAGGCTCCATTGGGTCCAAAATGTACTTTTCGTCCTTCATTTTCCTCTTGGCCAATTTCCGCACCGCCGTTTGCATTAGTCGTTCCCGCCTATTTTTACATTTAAAGTTGATAATATCGAAGAGCTTCCTCTCTTTAAATCTCCTCCTCTTTGAGGACATCTTTGATTTCATGAAGAGGTTTCTTATGTCATAGGCGACTGGGCCATTTTTCTTTAGAAGACAACTTGTAGGAGAACCGAAAAGTTTAAACGACCCATCTTCACTTACTTCATTTGAATATTCAAATTCTCTTAGGTTCTTTTCGATCATCTGAAAGAACTCCTTCTTCGATGTGCATGTGTCTTTTTCTCTTTCCTTCTTTATGCACTCCATTTTGTCTTTATTTTTTACTGTACCTTCTTGATAACATTGATTCTTTTTTACCTCTTCTTCTGATGAACCACTTGAGGTAGGTACATAATTCGATTTTACCTTCTCTTCCGATACACCATCCACAGAAGCCCCCTCCTTATCACAGGCCACTTCATCTTTAGGCCCCCCATTTTTCTTTTTCAGCTCAAGTTGTTCCCTAATTTTGTCGTAATATTTAATCCTTTTCCCGGTAACGGGGTCGTAATACTTATTAATAAAAGACTGCAGCCCGTTAATATAAAAAGCGTTGTTTTTAAATTTTTCATGTACAACTTCTAGTATGTGAAAGTACGAAAATACATTTTTAAAATTAAATTTATTCTCCGTGATGGTAAAATTTACATGTCTACTATAATTATACTTAGCCTCTTTCTTTCTAGATGAATACCAATAATCGAATTGGTTAAATTTACGTCCTAACTTTTTATTTTTGTAAATATTTTTAATATTTTCATATTCCTTTAATATATTTTTATCGTACTTAAAGTATTTCTGCTCAGGATCTAATTTACTTAACTTTTCAGTTATCATTATGTAGGCACTATTTTTTTTTTTTAATTTCTGATTTATTTCATTTCTTATTCTTCCTTTTCGTATTCTTCTTTCCAGAGAGTTTTTATATTTGTATTTGAACTTTTTCGTCATAAATAATTTAGACCCCTGCTTAAAACTACTTTGTGGGGTTAGAAAATGAAATATTCTTTTACCTCCCTTTTGGTGGAAATCCTTTTCTACGATCTGCTTTGCCCCACATATAGACAAAAAGGTTTTGTCGTGGTTTTTCATAAGTTCTATCAAAAATATAAGCACAACTTTAAATGTAATGAGTAGAAATCTCATTCTAACGTCTATAAAGGTTCATTTTTTTCCCTTTTTTTTTTTTTTTTTTTTATTGATTCCCCGTTTTACCTTCTCTGGTGTTATGCGCCTTTGTCTCACTGGGAGGGAGAAGCCCAAGAAATGAAAAAAGATACATACGAGATGATGTACATCTGTGTGTACAAATGCGGGCGTGTGTTTCCTGATTCTAAAATGTCCCTGATCATGTTAATCCTCTGCTTAATTTCTGGCTGCTCTGAAAAGAAGGTCCAGCTGTTGAATCTCCTTTAGCGTAAAAATAGCTCTGTCTAAACAAGAACCCTTTCTCATTTCTTCGCATGTTTTTTTTTTATCATGGGAAAATGTTTCCTTCCCTCCCCCTTAGCCCTCCCACAGGGTTAATTAACCACGGAGCGGCAGAGCAACGATTCAACGGTGCAACAGATGAACAGTGCAACAGTGGAATGTAACAAAAAAAAAAAAGGAGCGCGATATGGTAGGAGAAAGGGAAAACAAGGCAGATGTTCCCATCACCCCATCACGTTCCCGCACACCATTGCTAATATTTGCACACAGCGAACCACTCCTATTATTCACCACAGACATACAGTGTGCTCTAAGGAGAAAAAATACGGGTACATATTTCAGCAGCTGCAAAGTTCTACTTCATCAGTAGGTACTTTTGGCATGCATATGGGGAACGGGGAGGAAAGGGGGGAGGAGGGGTTTTCTTCTCTGGAGAATTGTATTCGCGCATAATCATAAATGTGGCGGTATGTGACGCGCCACTGGAACACTACTTAATTCTGTCAATGAGTGTTCATACGTTCTCAAAGCGCATTGGCAATGTTCCCTAGATAAGCGCCCATGTGCCTCTTCACACAAAGGAGTAAATAAAAATAAAAACTCAATAGTAACCCTCTGTGAAACGGAAAAAAGGGGGCTTGCAAAGGTGAGAAATATATTCATACAACGCGTGCACGGAATAGCCTCTTGTTCCCTACACGCAAGTCAAAATTGTGCATTCGGTGTGGCAAACCCGTTCGTGGATTTAGCAATGGAAAAATAAGGGCAGAAAGAAAAGAGAAAATTCCGGCATTAGGAAAAAAAAAGCAATAAAAAAATGATTATGGCAGTGGCAATGTGCGCATTTTGCTCCTTCACCATGGTTTGTAAATCTGCTTACCCAATTGCACGCAAACACCTCAGGGGATAATCCACCAGCCGAGGAAGCCACTAACATTAGGCGCAAATATCTACTAAGCGTCTCAGCTAAAATGGGAAAAATTAACAGCGTGGTCCCATTTTGCCTCCATAATACATAGAAGTACTCAAAAAAAAAAATGAAAACACAGATAAGGGGAAAAAGAAAAAAATGACTCACAGGTACTACTTCTATACTAAGGAGATTACACATATCTTCTGGGGGAACCTACCCTGCAAGCTAAACAGAAGGTTCATGTCAATCCAAGGAAGCCTCTTACACAACCCCATTGGAAGCATTTCCCGGTTTAGAATAAAACACACTTGTGCTAATCAGAATGAAAGTGAAGAAAGGCAGAAATGTCCCTCATCTGAACAATTTGCAACCCGCACTTTTATGTATCCTAAGCGCGAGAAAGGCTCCACAAATAACACTGACGAATATAGAAGAAAGAGCTGCATCGTTGGTAGCACATCCGAACTTAGTCTAAGAGGAAACCTATTCATCTGCCAAGATAAGAAATTTTTCAGTGGAAGAAGTGGAGGATTAAAAAGAAGGAAAAAAAGAAAAGATGAAAGAGTTATAAATACCTGTGCAGGAAAAAGGTTGGAATTCTTTTATCCCAAAAAAAAGAGAAGACAAAGAATTGGCCTAATTCAAAATAGCAGAAAAAATATAGTTTACGATAATGTTTTGAAGAGGTTCCTAGTTTATTATTACAAACAGGGCATTCAAGTGTTTAGAAGTTTCAGCTGTAAAAAAAAAAGAAACTTCGAGTCGGCGAGGAATAAAGCTATAATTCTGTCCAAACAGTACAACAAAAAATATAGCAAACAAATCGACAGGGAAAATGGAACTAACAAAACACCCCTTAATATCAATGATAGCAATTTGAGTACAAAATATGATCAGAATGTTACAAGAAATGTAAAAATTGTTCCCGATAAAAATAAAAGTGGATATAGGGGCGTCTTTTATGATTCCACTGAGCATGCATACATTTGCGTTTACAACGAAGCGGGCATAAGAAAATTTCAAATTTTTAAAATTCAAAATAATGATTATCTCGAGGCATACAATTTAGCCGTCATGTGTAGACGCTACAAGCTTTTTAAAAACTTTCAATTCGTTTCACAGCGAAATCGAATACGAAGTGGCCGCATACATCTTAAGTGACACTTTTGTGCGAGGAACTGTTCGGACAACAGTCTATGTAACAGGGCACATGTGTGGGCCAATTCTCCACTTCCTACACCTTCCCTCTCTCTGGGAATTAGCACCCTTCTATCACCCATTCTGCTAATGCGCCAGGTGTAGAGAAGCCAACTAAGAAACGTGACACCTTTATGTAAAACGTTCTAATTGGAGGAAAGATGTAGACACCTTTTCTTTCCCCCATTCACTTCATCCTTTTTTCGTTTCCTCAAATGATCATTAAAAACGATGCTTTAAAAACCCACTATTTGTGAATTATAAAACATATTTTCATTTAATGCAAAAAAAAAAAAAAAAATGTTCAGAAAATTTGAACCTGGAGGTAGGCTAAACTTGGCACGTTTTTACGTAAACTTAACACACTGTTCGAGCAAGATGTGCAGGCGCTTCTTCTTAGAAGCTCCTCGAAAACGCACCCATACCATTGCACCCATGGTGTTAGCCATAGGGTATAAAAATAAAGGGGCATAAATCTACAAAATTTTCATACATGTGTTACATGGTACCGAAAGGATGGATTATTCCGAGTCCGATTTTATGTTATGCTTCTTCGCCAAAAGTCGATTTACCTGTTCAAGCAGTAGATTATATTTTGTCCCTTCCATGTGGTCTTTTAGGAAATTCATTTTGGCTTTATGTTGAGGTTCGTCATTTATTTCGAGAACGTGCTTTGCGCACCTTTCTCCCTGTGAAAAAGTGGCGAGAAGGGGGGGGTGAATTCAATCAAATGGAAAGGGTAAGAGATGACAGGGTGCACTATTGCTCAAAAGCACGAAGTGGTGCGCCCATGGAGAGGCACGCATACACACATTCATATGGCTGGCGCAAAGTCCATCACGCGTAAACCTTACCAGTGACTTAAACACTTGAACAGTGTTCGATAGGGCTAGTTGGAGGTTATCCAATATAAGTAAAAAGATGGGCTCATTTTCCTTGTAAATGCCAGGGTATTTTTTAAAGATATTCCTCAGGCCCTTAAAATAGTACCGGTGAATTTCCACGGAAATTACTGTCATGGGGGGTAGCTTCAAATATGGAAGCAAACCATATACAAAGGAAATGCACTCCTCATCCTGCTTGGACATATTATAAAATATCTGGTAGGAAACGTTTTGCAAACTGTTAATTTCATCCTTTAATATATTTTCATACACTTGCTTAAAACACTCCATCATATTTTCCCTCTTCAGAATGTCATAAAAATTACTTATTTCACTTATGTGTAGAACAAAATAGTAGGTACTAAAATCAACCCTCTCTTTTTCCGGTACAAGAATAGACTCCAAGTATTGCTTTTTATTTGGCAAGTGAAAAAATATTAACAGCACATAAATTTTGCATGCGTAAAAAGATATGTTCAAATTGCTATGCACCAAATTTGACTTTACCGAATTAATAATTTTGTTCAAAATATTCTTTATGTTCACATCGGGACTGCTTAAAATGTTGGACAAAATCATAAAAATCGTTATAGACTGCTGGGGATTTGTCTGTATATTAATATTGTTCAGCAAATCATTAATAAGCAAATCTACCCTGGAAAGCTTCTTCTCTGAAATGATATTCAAAATGTGAATAATTTGATTTTTCAATTTTTCATTGCTAAGAGATTTTATTATGCACGTTTGCAATTGGGGAATTAAAGGTCGAATAAAATTGCTACCTTTCCTAATTAACACTTCAAATGTTGAGAAGATGTAAATTTTGGCTTGCTCAATATATTTATTCGTTAACACTCTTATTAGAATTCCAGATACCTTCAGAATTTGGGGACTCGACACCTCTTTATTGGTATATAAGAATATCATCCTTACGATATCGATTGCTTTGATTTTCACATTTGGATTTGTCGACATGAGAATTACATGTGTGCACATACCTACCAATGAGGCGAACAATTTCTTGTTCATATTTAACCCTACAATTTCGTATTTCCCATCTGGCACTTGAGCCAAATTGCTATCACTGCTGTACTTATTTATAACATCTTGGACCGTTTCCACGTAACAGTAGTTACTGTCCAGCATTTTTATCAGCTCAATTAGGTACATATATATGATGGACCCGATTTCCAATACCTTCTTGTTAATATCTATTAGTGCATACTTTGATATCTTACTTAGGTACGTAATTATTCTATCCGAGTGTAGTATGTGCACCCGTTTCTTTCGTTGTATCTTTCCCTTATTACGGCTACTGCTCGGCTCTGTCGCATTTGAACTGTGTGCTGCCAGGCATTCGTTATTCAGTACACAGATATCCCCTTCATTTATGATATCCAACATGTACTTAAAAATGGACAGAATTATTTCCCTCACTTTTCCACTTCTCTTTGTGCTTTCGAATTTTTTCAGTTCAGCTAATTTGCCTGCGCTGCATATTTTGGCGTAATTATGCATGCAGCTCAAATCTGTGCTTTGGCCCTGCGCCTTGTTTCCATTTGGGCGTTTTTCCTCGTCTTCCAATTTTTCCAAACCTCCGTAGGACAAATCAGCCTCGCCATCGTTTTTTCGCAGCTCGGCAAAGAGGATCTCCGTCAGTGTGTCCACATTTCTATCGCTTATATTTTTTAGGAAGCTCTTAAGGGAAATTATAATGTCTTGTATTTTCATATCCGTTTGGAAGGCTCCATTGTCCTCTTCTTCATCCTCTTCGTCCTCATCATCGTCTTCATCATCATCCTCTTCTTCTTCATCGTCCACCTCCTCTTCCTCGTCGGATTTTCCCATTTTTAACTCCTCCTTCGAAACGACCTCATTTACCCCTCCCTCCTGTGCATTATCGTCCATGCTGTACGATACAACCGCGGAGTAGTTTTTCATGTCAAAGCCATGACTCCTAAATTCCCTCAGCCCGCCCAGTATCAAATTAATAAAAATGTGCATAAGTTTCCTAAACAGGACAGTGTAATTGCTCAACTTGGCGTACGAAACGTAGGACAAGAGCTTCATCTTCGCAGCACTGTAGGGAGGTACCAAGGCTTTGTCCACAATAATATCAATAACCAATTCTGTGTGCACATTTAGGAAGATTTTAATGCTCTTAAAACTGATATACTGCTTGGAAGTAAACTTTTTCAGGCTATTTCTATTTTCACTGGCAATCATAACGTCAGTAACAAAATCATTAATTATGCCCTTCAAAACTACTTGGTCAATATTTTTTAGCAATAAGGAGAGTGATTTTATTAGATCTCCTGTATTTTTCTGATTTGCCAATTCTTTAATCATGTAAATAATATTATGAACATGTGTAACAACAAAGTTATGGTACTTATTTTGGGAAAAAATTTCGCAAAATCCGAGGGAGATTCCTTTTCTGATGGAGGTACACTTTGTCGTTTTAAACTCGTTGACCATATTTTCTAATATGCTCTCCAAATTATTTGAGTCTGTCTTGAAAACTAAATCGCTCAATGCTGACGCGCTGATGATTTGCTTTGACGTACTCCTTGAGGACAAGTTCTGCGTGATCTTTTTTAGCAGTATTGGCCACATTTCCTGTAATATTCTTTTATTTACGTAGTTTTTATAAATACTATAAGCGGTTTGCCTCACATTTATGTTCTTATCATTTCTCATAATGCATATGAGCGATAACATGAAGTAAAACCTCTCGTGCAACAAGTTCAATGTTTCTATGTCCTTCTCTTCCTTATTAATTTCTATATTTTTCTCAATCAATACATTGAGCAAAAGTACCGTATCCTTCCTGATTCTCCAGTAGCTATTATATATCTTATTTTCGATGAACTTCAAAATGAGTGATGTGTTGTCTCTGGAAAATATGCTGATCAACACTTTACATGACCTCAGGGCTATGTCCCTTATTTTCTCACTTGTGTCGTTAAGGCAGAGTAGCAACTTTTGCAATATTTTTTTTAAAAATTTCTCTGTATATCTCGGGGCACATTCCGGGATGTATATGAAGAAGCCAATGAGTCCCTCCTTCGAGTTATCATTTTTTATAATTTTCTTATCATACACCAGGTTCCAATTTGCCAAATCGTCATCTATCTGGATGCGATAATCATTATCTTCGTTCTTTTCTATTAAGTACAGTCCATTCAAGTAAGTCGACTTTTTTTCAGAATTTTTGCTCAATACGTCATCATCACTATCGCTTTCTTCTTCGGTCAACGAATCGTCCTCTTCCTCTGTCTCGTCGTCATCATCATCATCGTCATCTTCTTCCTCCTCTTCGTAGTACCTTCCCCCCTTGGACGACGTACCCTCTTCGTCCGCTTCAAAATCCTCATCTTCGCTTTCGTCTGAGAGGGTGTATATTTCGTCTCCGCTGCTCTGGTCCTCGTGGTCGCCTTCCTCATCATCGTCTTCCTCTTCGTCATCATCGTCGTCCTCATCATCCTCATCGTCGTCATAGTCTTCCTCCGCCTCTCCGGTCGAATACGCACCCTCCTCCATGTCGCTATCCACGAACTGCACTCCATCCTCGTCGTCGTCGTCCTCCTCCCCCTCACTGGAGAATTCAATTGCGACTTTTCCTTTTGCGACCGATTTGGAGCCTTTTCCAGAGCCTCCTTTCCTTCCACCTTTAATCACCTTATCCTCTATTTGTTTTGCTCTCTTCCCATGCCTATTCTTCATCTCGATGTATTTCTTCACATCGATAAGACGCACAACAGTAGATATAAAGTTTTCAGCAATGGTCTCTGAACACTTGGCCAGAATAGATGATAGGCATAAAGAGACACCGCTCTTCTCTACCGACGATTCCGTATTAATGAGGATGTTAAAAATGTACTGTATGTAGTACAGCTTCTTGTTCATATCTAAGAAGTAGCAAATGTTTCCAACCGATTTGGCCGTAAGGAATCTTATCTCTGGAATAGCATCATTCAAAAGAACAATTAAAATTTTGAAAATACTATCATAGTAAATAATGAAGAGGGACTGATCGTTCACCAAGTAAATTAGGAAATATAAAATTTGCAAAGCCTTCTTCTTCAGATCCAACCTGATGTTATTTATTCCCTTTTTAATAACTGGGAACAGTAGACAGAGCGAAATGTTATCAATTTTGTACTGAAACGAAATGGCAGAAAAAATATCCAAAAAATCACACAAATGATTATCATTTGGTGAGTAAATACATAGTAAAAGTTGCCTACTTATATTTTTCATTTCAACATTCTGTATCATCTTCTCCAACTTGTTAAAAATCCTTATGCATATTTCCCTAACTTTGGAATTAGTTTCGGATACTAACTCGCATAGTAAGTTCACCAAATTAACCAGCGTCGGATTGTCCACATAACAGATAATGTCGAATTTGCAAATGATTAAATGTAGCGTATCCAAATATGACACCACATCTTTATTTCTAATGCTAGAATTTTTTAAGCTGAAAATTATAAAGGGTAAAATTTTCTTCAATCCATATTGACCTAACACATTTAAAATTTCCTCAATGACACTTACTCCAAGGACCTTTATATTATTTACATTATCCTTGTAACATTCTAGCAGCAATTTGAAGTTCTTTAAAATATAGGGCTCGAATTTTATCTTCAACACTTTAAATAAATATCCATACATAAGGTAAAAACTTTGCCTCTTAATTATATCTTCTGAATATATATTGCAATTTACTTTTCCTAAAATGTTGAACCTCTTCAGTATATGCATTCCGTGTGCTTTTACAACACTTCCTAAGAGTAGACAGCACCCTTTCCTCACTTTCAAATCTTTGTGACTTTGAACTATGGAAAATATCTTTTCTACCAATATTCCTACGTCGTAATTTTCCAGGTAAATAAGTCCATCTGTTTGGGCACTACAAGTAAGGGTATTACTACTACTGCTACTACCTTTGTTGTTTCCTTTGTCCCCCTTATTTTTCTTCTTTCCTTTTTTTCCTCCCGCAGGTTGCGTTTCACTTTCGTTTTCTTTTCCTTCACCAGGTGCCACTACATTTCCACCCTTTTTGTCATCAGCCATTGCTACAGTGCCTCCTCCTCCTTTTGCCCCTTTAGGAGAGCTGTGTAACTTCCCGTCGATGTAAAAGGTGACTGTTTTTTTCTTATTAGAATTGCTCATCCTGCTAGTTACTGACTTTGCCATGTTTGGATTCATCTGATCGAATTCCTCAAGCTCCTCTTCTTCGTACTCATCATCGAAATCCTCCTTATCGCTTTTTAAATTTTCTATAAATTTAGGAATTATGCCACTTATCTCTATCTGGGTAAAATTGTCCGTGTCCTTGTGCAAAATTTGTTCTATTAGCTTGTTTAACAGCTCAAGGGATTCCTTTTTCAAGTTAGCTCCTAAGCACCCATAAAACATCACAACGACCAAGTCGACCACACTTTTGTTGTTGCTCTTTTTGTTGTCGCGATATTTGTTCAGAACTTTGTAAATTCTCTGGAAAGCTTCTTCAAGCTCTTTATTTTCCTTCTTCGAATTTCCCCTCTTGCTGACCTCTGTAGATGACGCAGATCCGTCTGAGGAGTAATATTTAAAATCTTCATCTTCCTCTGAATAGCTTTCCTCCTCTGATTCCTCCAACTGGTGTTTTCCACTTGAGAACTTCTTCTTCCCCTTGCCGTTCTTGCTTGTTCCACTCTTTGGACCTTTTCTGTTCGCCTTCTTTTTCGTTGCCTTCCTTTTACTCTTAATCAAATACTCATTATACAAGTTAATCACGGAGGAACCGCACGTAATGACAAACTCCTTAATTTTCGAAATGTCTTTTTTTTCTTCCAAACATAAGCCTAACAGAAAATTTAAAATAAATTCTACATCGTCGATAAGGATAACATAATATTCCTTGGCCAACTCTTCCATCGTTTTCAATATACCAATTTTTCCATACTCCTTAAACGTTATATATTTGGATGTTAGTTGTAAGAGTAGTTCCTTCGTTTTTTTCCTATCCGTTGACCCCACGATAGCCTTACAGATCATATTTTGAAAATCGCTGCACTCTTTCTGTAGCAAATCTATTAGCTTGTACTGATCTGACACGGGAGCAATTCCCAATGTACGAATTATTTCTTCGCAACATTCTTGCGTCTCTTCGTTGTAATCATTCAAGAAAATATTCATATGTAGGTGTATAAATTCGCTTTTAAAAATGGTGTCCAATGAGTCTTTATCCCCTTTGATATCTTCATTCTTTACAAATTTGTACAAGGATTTAATGATAACATTCCTACGTTTTTCATTGTCTGTTACGCAGAGCTCGAGGAGAGCCTTTACATTTTTTTCACTTAGCAAATACGAATTGAAGTTATCAAGGAAGGACTCCAATTCAATGTCCAGATCAGGATACTTCTCAAACGAAATTTGTAAACACTTGAGTGCATCTTCATCATTAATTTTTGTTTTTGAATGAAGCAGAATTTCCAACGTCTTCATAATATTCAAAGTTGCATCCTTATCATTTATTATGTTAATACTGTGTAGTACTATAGGGAATAAAAATAACGTCAATACGTAGGATATCTTTTGATTCATATTAAAAGAGCTGAAAATGATAATTGCTGATTCGTCTGCCTTGTTATACTTACTTATTTTGTATAAACATCTGGTTATTTTATTTTTGCAGGTTAACAATTTTGTGCTTATCATGTTCTGAATTATTTTATTCAAATAGGCCTGTGAATATCTGCTAGTTAAATCGTTTTTCAAAAATGCCATAATTTTTTTAATAAAGAGATTTATATACTTGGTGTCGTAAATATCATCAATGTAACTCATTTTTTTAATACACTGCAGGATATATTTATTTCGTTCCACTATTCCCTGTACTTTTATTCTGATCTCGTTTTGTTTCTTTATTTCTTCCATTTCTAGGTCTTCCTTCGTTAGCTCTTTGCTTTTATTTCCTTTTTTATCTTTCGTTGGGCTTGTACTACTGTTGGCGGTAGTCTTTTTGCTCTTGTTCAGCTCTTCCTTCATGATCATTTCCGCAGTTTCTTCATCATACATAGAGAACAGATGCTTATTTCTCTTCACATTTTTGCTCTCAACAACGACGGTTGGCTGGTACACATTCTTATCCACGTACAGCGAGTTAAATGGGCATTTGCAAATTTCGATTTCCTCCTCCTTCACATTCTGTATGCTACTATCATCTAGCATGTCGATCAATTTGCTCGTAAAATCAGTTAGTTTCCTTTTAACTTCATGATCGTGTAACCTTACCAAGTTTCGTCCATCATCCCCATTCATCATCTCTGAATAGTTCTTCTCACAATTCGACTCATCACCAAATGCGAATTTTACCCTTTTGTATTTTTTTTTCCCTTTCTCCTTATCAAGTGTATCTCCAACAATTGCGCTATCTGTCCTATTTGTCAAAATGGAAACATTTTCTTCCTCTACCTCGCCCCCTTCTGTAACATGCCTCTTCTCCCACGATGGTGAAATTTCCCAAATGTAAAACACCTCGATCAAATGTAAGCACACACTCTTGTGCAACTCATTATTGTAGTAATCAGAACCTTTCAGGATAAAAGCTATAACCGTATCTAGGTTCACGTGGCTCAATATTCTGCCACATATATACTTCTTCATTCTTCTCCTACTTACAGAGCTCCTCAGGTTTTTATAAAATATGCACGGATGACATAAGCATAGCAACAAGAGGAAGTAACAACTGTTCTTTTCCGTTGGTTCCAATTCTATTTTGTCCATATATGACAAGAGAATAAATACAAACCGCCTCAGAACGTACCCATTGTCGTATCTAAATCGAGGGCCACTGTTCCAATATAGGTAAAGGTACACATAGAACGAGTGTAACAGTACTTGATACACTTCCTTCTGCATAAGTAAAATGTCCAAAAGCATGTCAAAGTCGTCCACATAACTTTGGTACTCACAGTTTTCTTCGTTAATAATTCCTCCCCTTTTTAAGCTCAATAAATAGGTGTGGAATTTTTTTTCATTCTTCTTTCTGTATTCGTTTTTGTCGAATTTCTTCCCCTCCAAGTAGTGCAACAAACACAGCACAGTCATAAGCATCAACATATGCATATGGTCCCTCTTATTTTTGGGATTATCCTTTTTCATTAATTCCTTTTTACTCTCGTGTAGAGCAATTGCAGGAGCCTTCTTCTTTTTTTCTTCCTCGGCTTTCGTGTTCTTCTCCCCCAATAACACGGGCAATACGTGCGACTTGGCCAACTGGTCAAAGTAAATAAAAGTGGGAAAATCTTTCATCATCTCATTTACATAATCTGATAGTGTCTTCTTATCCTCTTGCAGAAGGAAGTGCAGAAGCAGCACAAACGAATAAACATAAAAGAAGAATTTGTTAGGAGGAATTTTCTTCAACTCAATTATATCATACAGGTAGAAAAGTTCACTTTGGTTGTACAAACTTTTCAACAAAATTTCATTAATGTGGTTGTTAATGGTGACACCACTGGAGGAGTGTTTATTCTTTATGTACAGGAGCAAGAATAAGTTGGTCCCGTAAATATATTTTAAAATTTGCTTCGTTAAGCAAAAATTTAAGTGAGCCTTAAAAGTGGAAATCAGCTTTTCATTAACCTCGATGGAATCCACCAAATCGATAAAAAACAACAAGCAGTAGTGCAAAAACTTGTCGTTATTCTTTCCATATTTTTCCAAAATTTCTAAAACTAGTGGTGAAAACGTTTTATACACATCTTTATCATTTTTTAGAATACTGCCGAAATTTCGCAAAAATATTAGACACTCCAATTTGACATCTTCATTTAAATCCTTCTTTAGATAATTCGTTATCATATTTCTGTTGGCCAGAACAATATCCTTTATTTCTTTGCTTCTATTAGTAGAAAGTAAATACGTGGCGGTTTTTAAAAATGTGATTTTCTCGTCGAATTTCACAATATTTAATTTTTCGTTTCTTTCAATTAGCATTTTCAAAACGGAGTCATTCTCATTATTTATGTGAAATTTATAAAACAGTATAAAATATAGAATGTTACAATTCTTTACATCTTTATTTTTCTTCATGTTTATTATTATTTCTAATAAAGTGTAAAAGTGTTCCTTGGTGTATATTTCACAGTAATAATAAAAAGGAGACGAATTGATTAAGGCCACTTCATCATACCTATGAATATGATTGAGGATGCTCTGGAATATTTTATCATCTTTTCCATTTTGAAAAATGTACTTAAATGATCTATTAATTTTTAGTAAAATTTCCTTGTTTGAATTTAAAAGATTAATAAAATTGTTGGTAAATCTGTCTACATATTTTTTTCTATCCAAAATGTTCTTTTCACTATTTTTACATAAAAATAGACCAAATGATTCTACAATTAGATAGAAAAAATATTTCTCCTTCGCGTACATATTTAGTATGTAATCCAACTCTTCCCCTCCCATCATATCAGTAGCCTTCTTCCACTCTTTCTTCTCACCCTTTTCATTTTTATTTATATTACATATGTTTGAAAAAATTACCATTAACTTTTTGATGGCCCCCTTCTTTACCATACGAAATTTGTGGCTCAGCTCGCTCAACTTATCATTACTGTAGAAGAGGCTATCTAAAAACGATAAACAATTTACAAATAAATCATGGAAGCATTCTACATTCCTCAATTCTGATGATATATCTTCATAAGCTGAACAGAATGATAGAAATTTCTTACAAAAAAGGGCTCTATCGAAATAACTGTATTTCCCGCATTCTAACTTTTTCACTATATATTTAAAAACCTTCTTTTTCACATCCTCCACATTTATTTCATTCAATGCTCTGGATAACTGGTGCAGGCAAATGCATAAATTGTTCTTTACATAATTAGCATCCTTCATGAAAAACAACAAATTAAGCAACCCAAACAGACCCTCATTATCTCCGTTCAAAATATCCTCTATGTTACTTTTAACTAGCTCTATATGCTCCCTCTTTACCTTCCCCTTTTTGAAGAACACAAATTCCTGTACCTCCTTCATGTTGTTCACCTCCTCCTTCGCACGTTCCTTCCCTTGTTCGTTCTCGCTTTCGCTGTCCATCTTCTCGTCCAAATATTCAGAACACACAGCCTAATCCCCAGATTTCACAAGGCACCCCGCCAGAGTCAGTGATTGGAATGGAACTTCTCTCTTCCGAGAGGTGAGGAAGAAAATAGATTCACAGAATATATTTCGAAAAGTGCTATTGAAATATATAATGATCCAAGAAAGGACGAACGATGGAAGGGTGGGGCGCTCAAAAAATTGTTGTTCGTGTAGGGGATGCAAAATGGAGGCTGCATGAATTGCGGATGCATTAAAAACAAAAATGTGCACGCCGATTGAGAAAAAGTGTATGCAAAAAAAAAAAAAAAAAAAAAAAATGGCAAAAACAAAAAGGGGCAGGCTACACCATGATGAATAAAACTAGTTCGCAAAACATAGGGCTACACAACTAATGGGTATTTTAACATGGGAAGAAATGCAGGTGTGTGAAAACGAGTAAAAGCTTGCCACTACTCGCTATTTATGTTCCACACATGGTTCGAAAGATCGTTACGCAGACAAATACACAGAGCTACGCTTTTTCCTACCACAACTACGTAAGCGAATATAGCATGTTCCCTGTTTTTTCTTGACTTGTACCAATCCTTACAGAACGATAAAAGGATATTCCCATGAACAGATTTCAGCGTACTTTCGTAGAATGTGCATATATATTAATTTTTTATCACTATGAACGTCGGGACATAATAACATACATATATTAATACGCAAACATATAGAGGCATATGCGTGCTTGCATATGTAGGGGGGCTAAGTACCTCCTTTCCTATGGTGTACGAACGCATACCAGGGGGAGGGGGGACTTAAAAACAGTCCTCCGTAAAACAAAGTTATGTTGCTTTTTCCCGACGTTTGCGTTTTTATTTTTTCCAAAGGAAGTTTGCGAAAAATACGCAAATAAAAAAATAATAAAGAGAAAAAATGGAGGCCAAAATGGAGGCGCAAAACGAAGAAGTAGTAAAGTACTTTCCTTTTACATTTAATCTTGATAATGCTCATTCATATTTTTTCATGTAAAACACATAATGGAATGATGCAATTTTTATGGGCTTCATTACATGGCAAAAATTTCGCCTGAACAGTAGAACAAGTTATACCATTTTTTTTTTCACACTTTTTTATTTTTTGGTATTTGTTTTTTTTTTTTTTTTTTTTTTTTCGTGCGATGTGGGGGCTGTATTAGGTGTTCCTTTAAAAAAAACACAGTGCAGCGGAGTGTGAGGTACTT
Organism: Plasmodium knowlesi strain H; assembly: GCF_000006355.2. Taxonomy (NCBI): domain Eukaryota; phylum Apicomplexa; class Aconoidasida; order Haemosporida; family Plasmodiidae; genus Plasmodium; species Plasmodium knowlesi. The sequence goes on from NC_011915.2 coordinate 269,771, forward strand.
TGAAGCGACCGAAAAAGAAAATAATGTGCCTATAAATTGTGGGCATATATTATGTATATTATGCCATTTCCCATTTCCTACCTGGAAATATTCACAACCATGTTTGTTTTTTAGGTGAGAACAGAAATCTAGGGGAAAATGAAAAAAAAAAAAGAAAAAAAGATACACTGAAGTATAATCCATGGGGGTGATACACAAAAGGGGTGGAGAAAAAATAAAAAAGATGAAAAAATCTTTTGCGGGGGTAAGTTAACAATTATATCTTGTTCTTACTTATAAGTAATTCGCTTTTTTTCTTTTTTCGACTTTTTTCTTTTTTTTTTTCCTGTATGGGCCTTCTCCAGCTTGTTCATTTATCATAGTAGCAATTTCGACGGTTTGATATTGTATTTCTACAGTATCATCTGTGTAGTTTTTACTACTTGTGAATATCAGCACACACATGACATGCTATAAATAGCATACCACATTGCAATATAAATATATGATAAGAAAAAAAAAAAACCCTTGAAAAGTCGCTGCTCAGGAGAAAAAAATTAAAATTTATCTTACGATTTAACCAAAGTTTTTTAAGTTTGGACATACAACAAATTCGGCGCACGCCTAAGAACTGTTCGGTGTAAAATGCTATTAGGCGAAAATGTATCCCCAAGGGAACTGAAAAATCGTAGCACAAGTAGAAAAGAAATGCAATGGAACCAAACAAAGCCAAAGGAAATTAAAGGAAAACAAACGGAGTGGGAAAGATAAGAATTGTGGATTTTCCAGCCCGAATATAATACGAAACAATACAAAAAAAAAAAAAAATAAATAAATAAAAATAAACCAAATTTTTTTGCGCGGTGAATTTTTATATACAATTTCTGTAAGTAAAAATATCACATGCAGGAAAAATTCGAATGGGGTTGTGCAATACAATTTGTATGTATCACAACTGATGAGTTATGTAAGCCTCTCATTTTCCCTTCACGCGAATTTCTTTGTCCTGTCAACGTCTACCCCTCTTACTGCTAATCGTCATCTACGTATGTAGGCTGGTATTCTTCATACACAAAGGACAAGTCGGGCAAATGTAACCCCAGCTTTGCGTAAATTATAGAATCTATGGAATTCATCACATTCGTTATTCCCTCATGCACCTCCCCCACGCCACTAACTATTTCGTATATGTTGTAAACTCCAAAAAGAATAAAACTGTTTTCAGTGTTGTCAAAAAAATCATCACTCAGGTAGCTTAGGTGGATAGAAATGACTCTTAAGGCTTCTTCGAAGAAGTCTAAAAGGGAAAGAAGTGAACAAAAGGGAAAAACATGCAAATAAGGTGAAGATGTACACAATTGAGGGAACTAAAAAAGAACGGAAAAATATCTCCCCACACGAAGTTTTTCCAATCACCCAACCAACCGAATAACCAACTTGTCACCCTTAACCTCCCCCCTTGGGCGAAAACTGTATAACCCCCCCCACACACACCATGTTGCTAACCCCCCTCACCTGGAAAATTTGTCACCAAGTGCTGGGAATTGGAAAGGAGCTCAAAAAGCTTCCGCCACTGAACGAAGGATTGATAGTTAAAACCTAAATGGAAGAGAATATAGGCAAACTGGAATTCGCCCAAAATGTAGAAAAGCTTATTTTCAAACTTGTGAAAACCTTCCTTCTTTTCATTCTCATAATACACGTATGTATACTCTTGCTGAATTATCTCCTTCAAAATCCAATACTTCTCCAGATGTATGATGGTTAAGTCGGATGGCACATACTTCTTATGTTTGGAGTCTACATCGATACGTTCGAAGTAGCTCTCATTCGCACTGTCCAGATGGAAATTGAGAGGCTCGTCGGACACAACCTCATGAACACCGACAGATACATCCGAACATGTCAAATGTCCACCCTCTACATTGACACCTCCTACGCTGTGATCCTCCATATTGATACCGCCTGCTCCTTCAATCTCTGTACTATTCACCCCTAAATTGTCTTCCTTCTTACGCCGACTACCGCCACTGACTCTCCCCTCGTTTGGGTAAGTCTTACTTGAGGGGTACCTCGGAATGACGGAATAAAACATGTAGGGCTGATTGCATAGATTCATCTCTTCCTCCCTAAGCAAATCTGCACCCACTTTTTTTTTTTTTTTTTTTTTTTCTTCTTCCTCCTCCTTAGCTTCCAAAAAGGAGGAACAAAAGGTTTTATTGACTGGCTCAATTTTATTTATTACCTCCTCGTTAATGTAGCAAGTTAAGCTTTCCCATATTTTCACATATGTGTACGGGTAAATTAAAATTGAATTTTTCTTTTCTTTAATAATATTATCATCTAAAAATTTCTTTTCATGTAATTGATGAAAGTACATATAAATAGGGTCACTTTCACTTATGTAATTAAAACTATTACTCCTGATGTTGTACTTTAGCACGAGTAGTTTCTTTTTCCTGTCAAAAAAAATGAACCTACTGTTTCTTAACTCTTCGCTGTTATTTTTTTTCATTTCGTTCATTTTAAATTCTTTTGTGACTTGATCACTTTGGCCACACAGTGTGTCACTACCCCAGAAAAGAAAATGGCTGCCTTTATTCATGCACTTAATAATTTTATACGGGGTGTCAAGGTAGAAAGTGGAGTAATCCAACCCTACATGCAATTTGGTGTCGTCTTTACGTGGGTACGTATTCCGCTTAACTTCATCTCCATTTTGCACTTGCGTGGCGTACTCGGCACTTTGCTGATGACCATCTGGGTTGATCCCAGGATTTACAGCATCAGATGTATCATCGCTCTCTTTCATTTCCTCAAGGATTTTTATCATTCCTGTGATCACTCTCTCTTCGTTTTTTCTGGATTTTCCACACTCTACCACGTTTTCGTCGTTTTTATTGGCCTCCCCTTGGTTGGCTTTGCACCCGGTGTACGCGTTTTCACCGGGGTACACATTTTCTTCTGTGTACTCCTTTTTACCGGTGTACGCATTTTTCGAGGTGTACTCCTTTTTACCGCTGTACGCATTTTTCGACGAGTACTCCTTTTCACTGGGGTACTCCTTTTTTCGGGTGTCCTTCCTATCCTTATTATCTCCCATAATCAAAACAAGCGAACACCCATCATTGTCCGCGAAAACGGCATTTTCCTCGTCATCCTTCCCACCAAGCAGGTTCATATTTGCGTCACCTCGATTTGCACGTTACTTTTGTTAAGCCGTAAAAATTTATAAATGTGTTTTTTATTTTTATAAATTTTACCAAAAATAATTTCAATCTTATTTTTTAAAAGCATACCAAAGTATATTGCAAAACTTAAGTTTTTCCCTTTTTCAAATTTTACCCCACTCTGCACATTGCTCCTTTAGCAATTTCCCATATTCTCATTTTCTCTTTTTTCCACTTTCGCATTTTCTCACTTTTGCATTTTCTCAATTTCGCATTTTCTCACTCTCGCATTTTTTCACTTTCGCAGTTTATCAGCTTAGAAACTTCCCTGCTTACAAATCTTCACACTGTATACTACCAAGAAGCATACACTTAGCCCCGTTCTTCAACACAAAACACGTTATATTGTAGAGAGAAAAAAAAAAAAAAAAAAAAAGAAAAAAAATTCATTCCTCTTTTTTTCTGTTTTGAAGTAAGCGCCCCCTTTGTATGAACCTTCAAAACTCTGCATAAAAAAAAAAAAAAAAAAACGCAACTTTTTATACAACGAACATAGGGAAGCACAAGCAGGCAAGCACTCTGCACAAATTGCCCCTATTCTATTTTTACCCGCTTCTGCTTAGAACCGTTTTTTTTTTTTTTTTTTTGCGAGCTCCCATTTTGCACGCTAAAATTTTGTGCTTTCCTATTTTCCCCACCCTCCTTGGGTGCATTCTCAATTTTCCCCCCTTCGCCATCGTGCGAAAAGCAAACGCCCAGTTAGTACACTTTCATTGGCTTCAAGGTACAAGGGTAGTACAGCCATAGAGCCTTCCGTAAAGACCAAAACTCAACCTCCCGGGACAGCGTTAGCCGCAGCCACCATGTATGAATGTATAGATTTTGAAGCACTGAAAGAGGAAGTCCGAAGGGAAAGACTCGAGGGGAAAAAGACCAATGATGTTGATGCAGATGCACGGAGGGAGCCCAAGCGGGAGGAGGGCGGTTTGCTGAAGTGGTTGATGCGTGGCTTCAAGGGTCGGTTGATGAATGGGCTGAAGAGTCAGCAGAAAAACGAGTTGAAAAACCAGATGAAGAGCGAATCGAAGAGGGAACTGACGAAGGCCCCCCCTCAGAACTGCTCAGCCAAGGAGCCCCGAAGTAGCCCAAAGGAGGGCATCGAAAATATGAGCCCCAAGATGGCCATCAAAGCGATCAACCCGACCCATCTGTACAACTACTTCCAGCTTCTGCTAGACGAAGGAAACGACAAGTGCCTGTTCCTCGTTGACCTTCAGACAGAAGAGGAATTCCAAATGTACCAAATAAAAAATGCTGTACATATAAGAAACGAATACCTAATGGACCGAATGAAGAAGGAAATCGAGTTGAAGAAAGACGCAAAGGTAGTATTTTATCATGCGAATGAAGAGGTTCAAAAGAATTCCCGTTATGGACGCCTGGTGTATAGCCATTTCGCCAATGTGAAAGCCAACTTTTATTTACTAAGGGGAGGCTACGAAAATTTTGAAAAGGAATACTTCTTTTTATGTATAAATAAAAATAGACTTAACACAAATTTATCATCCATCCAAAATTGCGAAGCGTATATTAGCTACCCCATAAAATTCTGCAGCAACCTTTTTATCGGAACTCCCATACATATGATCAATCCGTCCTTAAGTAACCATTTGAACATAAAATATGTGTACGATTTTACAGACTCTGGATATGAAATGAAAATTGTAGAAGGAATAGAATACTCCAGATATAATGTAACAGACAGAACTGTAAGAAATTCAAATGCATGCAAAGGTCAATGTGTGAAGTATGAAAACATTTTGGACATTCGAATGATGTACGACATTATACAGAGCATTCTGCAAAATGTTGATCTGAACGAAAATATATGCACAGTGGAATCCAATATTCTAAGTGGAAATGCAGATAAACAAAAGGATATAGTAAAGGGAACACACCATATGGAGAAATCAAGCGCTACTGCAGATAGAAGACATTCACAGAAAAAGGCAATGCTCAATATTTCCAACAAACAAAACATGCAAAACGGAAATATACTAATCATGTGTAATCACGGTATGAAAAATCGCAGGAGGGAAAAGATCAACAGCATAAGTTTAGTAATCGCCATGTGCTATCTTATGTACACAAGAAGGTATGACCCCAATTTAATCATTGCCTCTGTCCTTAGGATAAACAATAATTTCAACATAACTGCTCAGACCATGAATTTTCTATACAAGTTTTACGATAGCTTGAAGAGATATGACTACAACATGGACGTATTCTATTCCCACGAGAAGAAAAGAAAAATGGAGAAAAAAAAAAGCAACCACTAGTAAGCAGACCAATCCTACTTCGAATGAAAGTTGCAAAACTCAACAAGCCCAACAGAAGATATAATTAGCTAAATGTAGTACCCTATAGAGAATAATACAAAGTACTGAATTCATCGAATTTATCAAAGGGGAAAAATTTTGAAAACAACTACATTGCGATCAACAACGCTAATCAATACACTCTGCCAACAAATAGATTATGTCTATTTCGAAATATGCACCTCATGTACGCAATTGACTAAGGAAGAGACACACATTTCTTATGAAAACATTCTCCAGTCCTTTCTTTTTCAAATGCACAACAACCATATTAATATGTTCGTGATGAAGATAATGAAGTCAATTTGTATGAATTTTATAATGTACTATTAATAGCTGCCAAAATTATGGACGAAAGGAAGGTACAAGTATGTTCCTTTGGTAAATTGCCATTGCATTTTACAAATATATTAAGATCCTTTTTAATTATATACAATCACTTCTGGTGAAGTGGAAAATCACCTTGTGATTTTTTTTTTTTCTTTTTTTTTGTTTCTCACCTTTCCCACCACATCAAATATTACTGAGTGCAAAAAAAAAAAAAAAAAAAAAAAAAATTTACAAATGTAATCTTATAAAATGCATGTCGCATTTATGCCCACACTTATGGATGTTCCTCATTTTAGTGTGAATTTTACACGTGAGAAATTTGGTTTTTCTTTTTAGCAAAAAATTCCGACGCATTTTTATTCCATCACTTGATAAACACCCACTCATGTAATATCCCTTTTAATTCATACTTTTTCATATCCATGAGTTCCAACATACAACTGTAAACAAGTCATCCATGGAGACAATCATTATAAAGGCTTCCTTAACGTAGGTGTATTTTTCCATTTTTCTTTCGATACATAAAAAGGGTTAAAGCATGGAGGCATGTGACAATTTGGGGAGCCGTTTTATGCCCATTTCACACATACCTCTTAATGGAAGAAATGGGACAAACCCCCATATGCACTTGCGCTGGGGGGGGAAAAAAATTTGACAAAAATGGAGTAGGAAAAAATTGGAAAAAATGGAGTGGGAAAAAACTGGAAAAAATGGAGTAGGAAAAACTTGGAAAAAATGGCAAATGGGCACATTCACCCCAATACCCCCGGAAACGCTACACATTTCTGAGGTAGGCAAATAACGTAGGAAAGGCGTTAACTCCAATTGTCACGTGCGAAATCTCAATTCCAAGAATCCGCCCCAATATAAAGTTAACAATTCTTGTGAAGAAAAGGTACTTGGTTTCGATAAAGTTAAAATATATAAAAACCAGGAGGGGGCATATGTAAGACAAATAGGTGTTCACAATTTCTTCATTGATTCTGCGAAGGGAAAAGGGGAGAGATCAGCTTAATGTTCCACAAATGGCAACTCCACATTAGCAAGATGGGTAAAAAAGGTACATGTCGTGTGTATACCCTCATGTACGCAATGATATGCGCAATGACACGCATCAAGGAGGTGGTTTGCTCACTCCTTACAGGGTATTTAGACAGTAAGGAAGGTAGGGTTCCAGGATTCCCCATCCGTCAAAGCCAAAAATTGGACAAATGTTTAAAAGAAAAGAATCCACGAGGACAGAAGCAGCCGTCGCAAGAGATATTAATAAAATGGAGTGAGGCTGTGCACTTAAATTTTTGCTATTCTTAAAATATGAGTAAAAATTGTAAAAAAAAACAATTACCAGGATACACAAAATGTCTGATATGGGGCCCGATAAATAAATAAAGGACATCTGAAATCTGCTTCTGATAAAGTGTAGTTGCAGCCAATATAAATTTCCTGGTAACCCAAATCCCGTTGTAAGCAGTGTTACTAATGGTATTACGAGCGTGTGAAAAATGTCTAAATAATTTACAATGTCCAGATAGAGGTAGCCCTTATAAACCATGGTAATGTCGCCGTACTTATATGCAACAAGCGCGTGTGCAAATTCGTGTAAACACAATGATATAAAAAAAGAGAAAAACACAAATAGAACAAAAACTGCGTAAGAATTATAATAATACAAAATAAAGAAAAAAAAAGAAAATAAATAAGTTATCATTAGGAATAAATTCCCAATGTAGTAACCATTTGTATTTATCAAAAGGTGAACCACAATTACTATTAACAAAGGAACCATGGACAGAATAAACGACAGGACATCTGGGTGTTTTTCATAATCGTAACTTTTTTCTCTCCACATGTAAAGGTAATTGCTACCTAATCTTCTGTTTTCCATTCGTGTGTTGCTGCAAAAAAACATGTTGTTTTTTGGATCCATTTTTGTGCACTTCAGGGGTTACCTTTTTTCCCCCTTACGTGGTTCATGTTCCCAGGTTGCAGGTTGCAGATCGATTCGTTTATCTTCGTTGACGTTGCCCGTGCAGTCACTTCCTTTTCCTCCCCACACGACATTTCCGCTGATTCCTCTCTCCCCCTAAGTTGCTTCTCTCTTAACCAACTACCAAAATCAAGCACAGTTATCCGCACCTGAATACGCGTTTCCCCGATTGGGGGAAGGGTCCTATACCCACCGATTTAGAGCAAGTACACTTTCGAAACAAAACAGTGGTTCTCATATTTCCATGGCTGTAACTTTTGTTATAGGAATACACTTTGTGCTTTGGGGGGCTGTGTTCCTCCCTGGATAAAAGTTCACAAATCTTTAGCGCTTCTCACCTTCTCTGCGCACACGTGGAAGGGAATGGCCGCACAAAAAATCCCATGTAACGCAGAGCAATTTTTCTCGAAGCTCTTTTCTGTTTCCCCTTAACAAATTGGCCCCCACTTAGTTTCACTTATACACGCTTCACAAAAATACATTTCTGCCACTATAATTTTGCTCTTCATGCGGATTCTTACCCGAACTTATACTTCCGTATGGTGCTAAAATTCTTTTTTTTTTTTTTTCCGCTATTCATTACTGTCATCACAAAAAAGGGGCGCGCAAAATAAAGCTCCTGCTCAACGCACATTTCAAAGCGTGAACCCAAACAAGGGGGCTTATCCACACACACATGTAGAAAATAGCGCTTATAAATATATGCAGCCTTAGAAGATAGGGAATTTTATTTATACTTAGAAAAAAAAAAAAAAAAAAAAGAAAAAATACGTTAAAACGCGTCCTATTAAAAAGGTTCCTCCCCCCCCAAAAAAAAATTTTAATGAATTGTTTTGAAAAAATGGGAAACAGAACCGTTAAATAGGGAAACATTACCGTTTAGCGAAATGGCAGGTTCAGCAAAGGGGAATACCTCCATTTGTGTTCAAATTGTATCGTTACACCAACCGCGCAACAGTCTTACGAAAAAAGGAAACATATATATATATATATATATATGTATTTGCATAAAATTGAGAGAACGCATACCAAAAGAGACATGATTAAATTCCTCATTTTAATGTCACGACATAGAAATATGAACTCAAAGCTCACCACAAAGAAGAAAAAATACCCAGGTTATGTTCATTTCTTACTGTCCTCGGATTGGTTTTTCCTTATAATATATATTTGCTGACCGCTTGTTTTCCTCCCCCTTATAGAATGAATGCATTTGTTCCTGAACGCGATATGCAACTTACCAACACTTCAATTACCTGGGCGATAGAAAAATTCTTTTCACGCGTGGACAGCTGAATTCAATATTAGGAGAATAACACCTTTGCAGACATATTATTATTTTACGAAAATGATGATATTCGATTTATAAAAATGTTTCTTCTCAGGTTAAAGCATTTCTTTATTTTTGTATTTTTTTTTTTTTTTTTTTTTTTTTTTAATTCCTCTCAAAGGACACTTCCATGTATCTCCATGTTGAGTCTTCATTAATACGATATGCCTATACATCTATGCACAGAAAAGGCTAAAATATACTCCTCTTATATGTTCCCCTTTAAGCAAAAATTATAAGCTCGTTTGGCTGAACTTTTTCCCTTATTATTTTTTTTTTTTCTCCTTCTGCGCATTATGACGGGTGATTACACCAATATCACCAGCATACTCCCCTGTAACAAGTGTTTTCCCTGAAAAATGTAAAATTTAACACTTTTCTCTCCCCCTCCTAAGGTATATCACACTGTCTCGCATTAAAAAAATATACGCATATTTATTCCTCTGCGTACTGATATTCTCTACATACGTTGATGTTGACCCCCTCACCAATCGGTCGCGATATTTAACAGAAAAAATTACACAGTCGCTTCCTCCCCCTGGGGGGTAGTAGGTAGTGCTTTTCTTAATTTTCCCCATAAAATGAAAAAAGTCAACAGTGAAAAGTTGCATTTTGTGTTTACCCAGATTGAAATATATTTTTAAATCAAAATGTAACATGACAGCTCGGCAATACAATTTTCGTAACACACTGGCATAGGATCGACCATTGTGCTTTTTTTTTCTTGCCCTTTACAGAAGAACGACATTTCGAAGCAGCACAACAACAACAACGAAAAAAAAAAAAAAAAAAAAAAAAAAAAAAAAAAAAAAAAAATAGCTAAATGAAGAGAATAAAACTTTACTCACAACTTTTTTATTTAAAAAGAAGAGAAAAGAACATTTTTGGTTTACGTAAAATTATCCCCCATAGACATTACATCCATTTTCAGCATTTCCTAATTTCCTTGTGACATTTTTCCGCACCACTCTTAATAAGAGGAAAGTAGTTCAAGCACCCACACGTGTATGCGTATATTCCCCTTCCCCTTACTCAAAATGCCGCACCATTTAACTTCCTTCGTAGCCGCTTTAACTGGGTCTATCAGCTCAGGAACATGTTGCGGTTGCATCCCCTTCAGTTTATCCCCAGCCGTCACCCCGGCAGTTGCATCTTCAACAGCCCCCCTCTCAGCCGCCGTACCCAACACAGCCATACCCGCAGCTGTTGCCTCGCAAGGTGCCGTTTCATCCAGCCCCGTGTTAACAAGTGCCATGGCATTCTTCGCCCCATTTTTAGCCTTTTACAAAAAATACAACATCTTTGAAGAAACGAAAGAGCACGCAAAGGAAAAGGTGGACAAAATGTGCCAATGTAATTTGGTCACTTCAGAGGAGTTATATTATCATAGTCAACATATACCAAATGAAGAGGAATATCTTGATGGAAAAAATAATTACAAAAATGTTGTGGATGATCCTGAAAGCAACACTAGTGATGACGAAACAACGAGGAAGTGCAATTTAAATAGGGAGGAAATTATTAAAGAAGAATTCGAGTCATTAAGTCAAGACAAGTCCCTACCAAGCAGCGCATGCTCTATACACTCGTTTCTAGAAGAACCAGAAGAAGAGTTGTTTAAAAATTAAAGTACCTACTAGCGTGCTCACACTCCGCGCAAACTCAACTTTTATTAAAAAAGAAATGAACATGCGTTAGTACATTTATCCTGCTTTTTAAAATTTCTACCTTGCACATTTGTTACTCTGAATTTTTTTTTTTTTTTTTTTTTTTTTTTTCTTCCCAAATCTTATAATTTTCTTCCGTGAAGATGGACAATAAAACTGTTTTTTTTTTTTTTTTTTTTTTTTTTTTTTTTTGGTTTCTTCCTGACGAAGTGTGCCTAACCCAGTGTGCATAGGCACACGCGCACAGATTACCAACCTTCCATTTCATCTCATTCGGAGAACTTGTGTCTCTTTTGTTTTTAAAAAGGTGTATTGCTTTTAACTTTGGAACATGCCCACGGAAATAACGGGCAGTGGAAGGGAACGCTTTGCCTTGCGTCGTACTCTCGAAACGCGCCAGCCTCCATGTCTGCTACGCGTGACGCTACTGCTAATGATGTCCAGTTGAGCAACTCCCTTCCAAGCTACAACAACAAGAGAAACTTCTCAAGCGTAGATTTTCAAACCGACTGTTTTCTTTCCCTTAAGAAGCCCCCAAGAAACGCTTTTCCATGACAGGAAATCATAACGAAAGGGAACACTGACGAGGTGCGGGAAGCTTCTCCAGAAAAAGGGGTAGCCTCGACAGACACGTTATATTAACGAATTTTCACAAATCTTCTATGCCCATGCACACATCTGCACGACAGCTTTTCCATCTACGACATTTGCCCAAATGAGTAAACTGGAAAACCAAATTAAACAAATCGAAAGCAACATCATTATTAAGGAAAAAAAAATTCAGGACCTGGAAAGAGAAATCCAGGAATTAAAAAATTATTCAAAAGGTCTATACGAAAAATTGATAAATCAACAAGAAGTTCTGCTAAAAAGGAAAAAACAAAATGTGTTGACAGATATCAAAATTAATAGGCTAAAAAAAGACATGATTGAATTATGTAAAGCCATCCACAATGCCAACAGGAAAATAACTAATGCCTTCGCAGAATTGAAAAAAAAAAAATTCCTCATAAAGGAAAATACACAATGTATGGAAGAAATATATAATGACGTAATTAAAAAAAATGTAATGCACAATGAACAGAATAACACCACATTAACAATTTTAAACCACTTTTTTATAAAAAAAGGATATCATAATGATGACTTGAAATTACTACTTAAAGACAAGAAGGAAAAAATTAGAATTGTAAAGAATCAAATTAAAGAAATGAACAATAATATAACCACCAAACGATTAAACATTGCACTGCTAGACAGCAGACTCATTGCCAATCTGCATACTATTAAAAGTTACATAAAAGAATTAATTCAGATGGGTGCCTTTCAAAAGATCAATATAAATAAAAAGAACATCAGGAGGAACTGCTTACATATAATAAATAATGTCATAGACAAGCAGGAGAGCACAGAAAAAAACATTTTGGATCCTCACACCGATGATAATCAGATGGAAACAGCTGATAATAATGTGTCGACGGAAAATAGAGAGGAGGAAAAATTAGAACTTCAATTAAATACGCAAGAATTTATCCAGCTTGAAAATTTCCTCTTATGAGATAGCTATGTAAAATACTTATTTCTCATTTTTTCCAAATATTTTTTATTTCCTTTTAAAACTCGTCACAAAAAAAAAAAAAAAAAAAAAAAAAAAGAAGAAAAAGGCTGTAGAGGGGGGCGGTTAGCACGCCAATAAATGGGCTCATAAGCACGATGAACTTTCCCTATGGGGAAACATAAAACTAATTGAAAAAACGTACCATTTATACAGAAAAAGATGTGCCCTTAAATGGGACAAAGCACAAGTGATATTTTTCTCCCTTGAATTAGCATCATTAAAACGCCCATGCAGAGAAATAAGGTATGCTACCAATTATCAGAGAAGGAAATATATTTTTTCCCCCCCAATTGAGAATTCGCGTTGAAATTTTTATGCATACACATGGATACTTTTATGAATGTACTTTCCATCGTTCTACTCCTTTAAACATAAACTCAGCGTGTTAACAACTGATGTCTGAGTTTTGCCTCTTCCTACTTCATCCTCGTCAGTGGGGCTTCTGCACATTCAGAGGAACCATTTTTTTTTAATTTCAAAACAAAATTTTATCTCTAATGGGGCGAAGAGGTTGGACAAAACTTACTCGTTCATATTCCCATGCAGAGAAGCAAAACACATATTTTTTTTTTTTTTTTTTTTTTGGGAGAGGGGAAAACCTTTCTCACACAAGTGACCTCTCAAAAGGTATTGATATGTGTATTATCTGTGGGGGCTGATCCTGATCCTGCGCCAAGTAACGCAGTGGTTATGATGACAATTTTTTTTTAAACAAATCGGTTTGAGGTAGACGTGTGGGTTATCTCCTAAGTGGCCCTGTATCCCTCTTTCCTTTGGTGCATCAAAATCCCTGTTCTTATCCCCTTGTGCATATTTTATACACCCCATAAAAATGATCACCTTTTTAGATTACATATCTGTGTTACTCCAACGTATTAACGTCAATGTTAAGGTTACCTAAATTGATGAATCGTATGAACTGCAAAAGAGTAAAGAATAGCATGTAAAAGGTAAAAACAGGTGGTAAATGCACTGCAATAAGCTTTCCAATTATGTTTTGCCATTAAACAAATGTCAAACAAAAATGGGAGAAAAAATGGGCAAAAAACAAGTAGGCGAAAAAAGAGGAAAAATGTGGAATTATATCTCCAGCGAATTTCCTTAAGCGTTATACCATAAATTCAGGAAATTGTGGAACAATAAACGCTAAGGTGATGTTACTTGAAAGGATATCTGTAGGAGTTGCTTGATCTGTGCCGCCTTATGCTCGCATGCTTGTGTATGAAAAAGGACAATGAATTCCCAGCAAAAATACAAATGATTTGCAGCTTCAAAAACAGAAGCGGCAGGCAAAACCGCCGAACCGACCAACCGACCAACTAACTCATTTGAATTACATATAAATGGACTCGTCCTGGGCAGTCAGCCTAAACGCCTGATCCCAGATGGAGCACAGAAGCAATTTATCCAGCTACTGCAATGGGTATGACGATTGCGATGGCTACAATTACCGTATATGCCGCACACAATACAAAAACAATTTGCTTTGAACCCTAGACAGGCCCACTCCCCCTGTGCGCGCATAGGTAGAAGGCACAAACGCGTCAAACATTAACACAAATACACGCAACGGAAACAAAATGCTTCCCCCCCCCCGGTACTATATATATACATATAAATAATACATCCAACATATATATTTATATATGAGTGACAAGTATAGTCCTTCCGTGGCGCTCTCCACACGAATGCCTAATGGTATGCCTTGCTCTTATTTTTACGCCCGTGGGAATTGATTTCCTCCTTGCGTGTATCATGCGACCTGGATCTTTTCAATTTCTTTTTATAATAATTTCTAGGGGTGGGAGAACGGGAGTATTTTTTCTTATATTTGTTGTAATGTGATGGTGGAGGAGGAGAAGGAGATCTATTCCCATAGGAATTTTTCCCATGGTCATAATTTCTTCGACCTCTATCATCAGCATTATTATGATAATAATTTGAAGGGGGAGTGATTTTTCTATGTCCATTTCCATTATATCTGTAAGAACCATTTCTATGTTTTGGGTAATCATCATACGGAGGGTTCCTGTAGCTCCGTGTATAACTACCTTTATCTATGTTGTGATCATGTTGGTAGGAATATTTGTTAAAATCACTTCTTGGCATTTTATAATTTTTATATTTTCCATTTGGGGGGTTCTTATATGGGGTCCATTTTTCAAACTGTATCCATACTCTTAGTGCATTCTTTATATTATTTTTTGCATCATCTTCATTTAGGTAGCAGGCCCTTACTAACAGCATGTTGAATCTCGATTTTTCATTTTTGCATGCAAAAGTAACTAAGTGAGTTCCCTTATCTGCCCATATGTAACTTATTTCTGGAATTTCAAATTTTTCATGATCTCTTTTTAAGGTATCAAAATAGTACTTGAGAAATGTAGTCAATTCTTTCACCCCCCAATGCAGTGGCTTATATCTTCCGAAAACGCACAGTTTTCTCCGCAATTCTATATCGCTGCAGTTCCTTAGCTCCAGATCCTTTGGCCATTCCATTCCATTTTCTGTTTTGTTCAAAAAAGGGGAGAAAAATACGCAGAAAATATTGTGTGTGCAGTGGACAGAATTACATATGTCCCACGGAACAACTCATTCATTTGAGAGATTGGGAAGACCCCCACTGATTGCATCGATAGAAGCGTACAAACACGAGCAAAGAGGTTCAGCGCTGCAGATGAAAATGCATGCAATGTGTCAACAACACCCCTCTGAACATTTAACTTGAACACTTTTCCGGTGCCACGATTTATTTCTCTTTTCATGGGCACTTTTTGAATAACACATGAATCTTCCCTTTTTTTAAGGTCACTCTTTTTTTTTTTTTTTTTTTTTTTTTTCCTTACTTCTTGGCGGGGTCACGGAACGCTTTCTCATCCTGTTTATTTTTTTACCTTCATCGTCGCTCGGCATTTCCTTTTCACTTTTGCGTCTCCCTTCCTCAGTACCTTCACTCTCTCCCTGGGTGTACTCCCCATTTCCTTCTTCATCTTCATTCTTGTCTTCTTTTTCTTCTGGATTGCTTTCCCTGTTTCCCTCATTATCACTCTCATTTTTTCCCTCCCTATTCTTATCTTTCCCTTTCTCCCTCTCGGCCACCTCTTCCTTATAATACGGCTGTATGTTCAGCGTAATTTTCTTTTTATTCTTAACACTTCTGAGGGTGCAGTTGGACAGGTTCTCAATTGTCTGCCTAGACACCGAGTCGTGACACGCCAAAATAGCGGAAGGTTCGTTTTTTATCAAATACACTTGTTCGATTAGCGGGAATTCGATATTTCTGTCAATGGCTAGCTTGTAAAAATATTCTCTAAAAAACCATGTAATGTCCAGCTTTGTCCAGTCAACTGGTATATTAGTAACAATTAGGCACAAGCATTTTTTTAAATTTTTATCTTCAACATCGTGAATCCCAAGGTTCAGTGGCCACAATATTTTTTTGTAACTGTTTCGGAAGATTTTTCTCATTGAGCCATAATCCCTATCATCGTTCTGATGCCTTCTTTCGTGCTCATCTTTTTCCTGATATTTCATTGGGGATTATAGCGTATATATATCGGGGGGTGGGGGAGATAATAAGTATGTATCTTTATGTACAGCTTGTATGGCCAGAAAAAAGCGTACACTGTTTTTACGCACTAAGTATCTTTGCCTTGGGAAGTATACGTGTACATGTTTAAAGGTAAACTTATGGGCGCAGTTATATATGTATAACTGCATATACGTATACACGTCCTAATGTGTGTATTTATCTATTGTATGCAGTGCCTAGGAAAATCATTCTTTTTAACGAACAAATAGTTTCATAGTGGAGACGGGGAGGGGTGGCACATGTATATTTGGGCATATAATGGCTTTCTTTCTTTTTTTTTTTTTTTTTTTTTTTTTTTGTTTCTCCTATCTGGCGTAATAGGCACACAGGAAAAAATGTACTTATGTCAGCTCTACAAATTTTTTTTTTCTTTCTCATATAACCGTAAAGTGTAAAGAGCACGAGGGATAAAGTGGCAAAATGGCAAAGTGACAAAATGTGCGGAAGTGTACAAAAAATGGGGGTGGAAATAAGTAAATTTTTGCCTCGCATAACTGAAGAAATTTCTACTTCCTAAACATGGATAAAGGTAAAAATGCCTCAGACGAGAGAATGGCCTTTTTCGCGTGGCGATACACATTAGTACGCATGTTTGTATGCATATATATACATATACAATACGTAGCTTTTTTTTTTTTTTTTTTTTTTTTTTTAAAGTCCACCCCTTTTAAGGAATACTGAAGGGGTAGCTACCTCACCGTCCATATGTTCCAATTAATTATACGAGTTTTCATTTTCCATATATGCTACTTTTTCCATTTAACCGTGTGTTCCTCTTCTCCTTTTTACGCTATCTGAGTGTAAGCACGGCTGCATAAGGCTAACGGGGTACTAGTGCCAATGGGAGAAGGGTGCGTACCATTTTTTTTCCACAAAAAAAATTTACATAAGTGTAAACATATGCATATAGGGTAGATATGGATACATTTACGTGTACATTTCCTCATGTGCATATTTTGAATTCCCGTTTTACCTAGCATGTGCGGCCTTTTTTCCATTTTCCCGAATTTTTAAAACGCCAATTACCCATTGCAAGAATGACAACGGCTGAAATGGATTTATACTACATCGTGTAAATGTGGAAAGTACTCTTAACTTTTAGGTGCAAAAAAAAAATGTCGCCACATTGTTAAGGCATAATTTCGCATTCCTTTTAAGCAAAATGGATTTCACCCAGTTTGTGAGAGGCAACATGGGCTTCATACTCTCATTGTGTGGGGACGGGGCATTTTGCACAGAACCGTAATACCCTATCGTATATTGCCAAGTGCCACACTCATCAGAATCCAGCGTTACACATACAGCAGTTCCGCAGAGGAAGTATATGAAATGTCCTACTGCCTTTTTGAAATCACGCCCAATGTCCACAAAATGAAAGGGCACCATTTTGGCACTTTAAAACCCGTTTGTTCACAAAAAGCGCCAGGGGAGATAAACGCTGCTGTGAAAAAATGAGAGGATAAAGAATAGTGCGAATTATTTTTTCCAAAATGAAAACTGATAATTTCACTTTTTTAAACCCCACAGAAAATTCCACTCCCCTAACTCGGTCAAATTTTTCATATGCACAAATTTGGATAATATTTCCAATATCTGCGCAGTTTACATTTTGGTGGTGTTTTAAAGGAACACTATTATGTTTCTGTAGCAGTAGGGGAAGCTACACACGCTGGTCTTTAGCAAGTTGGCTCCCACGTAAGCTCTTCTTACAAGAGCAGGGGTATCGGGTGAGGGGGCTGTGTACCACTTTATCCTGATTTCGGGCATGACATCGCGCCGCGTATAAAGAAACACGTGCACATAAGTCTAAATTGTGTATTCATTTTGTTGTCAATTTCGCCGCGCTTTTTTCGCCATTCATTTTAACTGAAATGAAAAGCAAACAATTGCCTCATAAGGTGCCCCTTCCTTCTCATCCGCTCACTTGCAACTCTGCAATTGTGCCACCTTGTAACTGTCCATCTGTGCAACTTGGAAATGGCAAATCGGCCCCTCGCGATGCTCCCCGACCTTTGCTAGCTCTCTCCTTAATCTTTTGCCCCTCGAACCAACCCACGCACCAAATGGAAAAACTTGCACATCGAAAATTCCCAATTTTTTGCACCAAAATGGCAAAGCGAAAAATCGTTACAACATGGCATAACAGACGTTACCGCGAGTGGTGAGTCCACTCCTTTCGTTCTAATGACACGTGCGATACCTGGTTGTAAAGTTGTTACACTGAAGAAGAAAAAAATATATAATAATAAATAAAATAAAATAATAAAAATCTCATCATTGTTTACCGTTTTAAAGGCAAACTTTAACACTACTATGAAATTTTTTTTTTTTTTCTTTTCCGCTTCGATATGGCCGCCATACCTAACAGAGAAGAAAAAAAATGATATTAAAAAGGGGCGGTTGTTAGCAATTTCGGCGTATGACGAATGCAGCCTTTGAGGCATATATACATATATATACATATATATGTGTCTGTTTGGCATGTGTGCCCCCACATTAGTTCCTTCTATTAAAGTTTCGTTCCTTATATGATTAACCTCTCTGTCCAAGCTCTGATTAGTGCTGTGTTCCTTTCGTGTAGCCCCTAACCATACGAAGAATATGCCAAAAAGGCACACCCGTATGATACGACATTTTTAACCGTCAGTGTACAGAATCAGAAAAATGGATGCTCCTCCTGAAATGGACTTGTTTCCCCTAAAGGGTAACATCGAACAAGGAAATCATCCACCCTGCTTGAAAAAAAAAAACAGCAAAATTATTTCTTATTTGAAAAATGAATCAAAAATTAATGTACTCTTATCAAAAGTTAAAGAAAAAAATGGAGTAAATTTCTTAAAGAATAATCAATGTGGAAAATTCTCCCTTAAGGAGGATAAAAGAAAAGAGGTCATCCTTTGCAATCACTTGTCTAATTTGTCCTATACCCAAACAAGTGAAAAAGGCATAAATGAAAAAAAAGGTGAAATATACATGTATAGGAAGTATGCAAGTGAACATGACAATACACCTATGTCGTCACCACCAGGAAAAAAAAAAAGAACAAAGAAATCTACACTCCTGCACAGATTAGTAACACTTCCTTCTGGGGTACAAACACAAAAAGCGGATGCACAACTTAACAGATACACAGGAGAAGTAAAAAAGAATGATGTAACTTCCGAGGGGGGAAAAATAATTACACATGAATATAAATTTTGCAAAATGAAGGCCAAAAAATATAGCACGTTGAAATACAACATATTTGTTAAGGGACTCAAAAATGTAGACAACGGGACAGAGGAAAGGAACACTTCCTTTCCAAGGGAGGAACCCGCAATGATCAGTAACAAGGTAAATTGTAGGAAAATTCAACATGCAGAAAGAAGTGCAAAATTCAATTGTGACGATTTACTACAAATATACGAACATAGATACCTTCGCCATATTTTTAGAAACAGCAAAAATGTACCTTCTCATAAGGAAATAAAACAGATATATAATACAGATTACGTGCAAAGCCAAAATAGGTATAACTCAAAAGAGCAACAATTAACCAATGGAAAAAATTACAATAATTTGGACAAATCAGAAACTGGAATTAACGATCATCATAATTCGAATCATATACTCTATCCTAGTGATGGAAAATATGGGAAGGATACCATTTTGAAGAGAAACATAAATGATGAAATCACCACCCCAGGGGATTGCACACATTCTCGTTACAGTTCGTGTCATTCCAACGGGGTTAATAATGCTCAGGTGAAAAGTAACACCGCAGATGATCCTATCAACCAAATTGGAAGCGGCCCCGTCAAGAATGACAATGCGATTATGTTGAGTGAAAAAAATACTCCCATTTCTTACGTAGACATGGAGGACCCCCATAGGAGCGATAACTTGGAGGGCGAAAAAATACCAAATGATGGTGAGTCCGATTTTAAACAAATGGGAAACAGTTGCGAGAACAACACAGAAAAGGAAAATAAAAATATTCTGAACTATTCGAATGTTTACAAACCTAGTGATGAAGAGGCGTCTCCAATTGAGCCTCCTCAAAATGGGAAACACAAAAAAAACGAAACGTTAACTAGTACGAATTCTGTAACGGGAGAATCCCTAGTGGCACCCCCGACCGTAAATAAACCTGAACAGACTGTAAACTTCAGAGAAGAAGAGGAGAATCCAACATGCCTCCTACCCAACACTCTGCAGCCAAAAAAGGAAGAAAGGGAGAAAGTTGCATGCGCCCCCAAAGCAACGGAAAAACTCATTAAAAATATACTAATTGAGGAATTAAAAAATGAAATATATTATAGTATTATCAAAATGGAAGATGAAAAAGTGTCCAGCGAATATGAACACAGAAAATCACGGAAAGGGAGAACCTACAAATTGGGGGGTATCAATCGGTTTGAAACACCTAGAGGAGGAAGCCACCTCTCTGCAAGCTGTCCGCCCTCCTTTATACCTGACACCTGTAGCAGTGATAAAAACAAAACGATCGACATGAAAAATATACCTGAAGTGGAGACCATCGTTGAAAAATCCCCCGAAACGGACAACAAAGTGCAACACAAGGATATACAAAAAAAGATATTAAAACAAGAAGGCAATCAAAACCCACCAAGTGGTAGTAAAAAAAAAAGAGAAAATGAAGAAAAAATGGGAAAAAAAAACTGTACTGACTTAAAGAAAGTAAACGTTAATAGATCAGAAAAACAGGTCAGCCTTTGTAAAGGTGATACAAATAATGGACATGTTAAAAATGAGGAAAAACATAAACTCAGAAATGTCCCTAAAAACACAAAAAATGTGAGCACCCCCAAATTGGTCATCCACAAAATCGATAAAAAAAATTCGAAGGAATATTTTTCCATCAAAATTGAAAATAAACCGAACACAGTCAAAAAATTCACACTGGAAAAAACGAGCAAGGAGGGGAAATCAAATAGAGAGAAGAAAAAAGTACATAGTGGTAATATTGGACTTCCGCAAAGTCTACCACCGGAAGGTGAACAGAAGAGCACAGTTAAGCAAAGGACGGACGAACGGTGCAGTGGTGCCAAAGGGAGTAGCAGCACAGAGGGGGAATCAAAGTGCCCCCCCAATTGTGAGTCAACGCAGCCCCCAAATTGCCCACCAAATGATCCCAATTCCGCACTCACGTGGACCACTTGGCGGGTCCGCCTATTCCCCCTCTTTCGAATTGAGGAGAATCGAATCTACGCAGATAAGAAGAGTAGAGCGTACACCACCTTGACGGATCACATAAACGATATTATTTGCAAAACATTTAAGACGCAAAAGAGATTCCTCATTTTTCATATTATCCTCTACTCCGTGAACCTCCTAATTTTTTATGCCTTACTACAGAGGGACTTCCTCCTCAATCAGGACAGTAGCAGCAACACAAAAGGTACACTTTGTATTTTCTATATACTCATTGCAGAATTGTACATACTACTCTTAAACAACGCTTTTTATTTTTTTTTTAAAAATCAGATAAAAAACGTAATTTTTTCCCTAGACAGGGTTAATTTAATACATATCATGAGCAAACTATTTCCACAGTACTCCTCCTTTTTTAAGAAGCAATTTTCCATGCATGAAAAAAATGGCAATTCATTTTACAAGGAATTGGAAAGTTACCAAAGCGGGATACTTAAAGAGAAAGCTTTATCATCCGGAGAGCACTCTACGAATCAGTGTAATAATTGGCCCATTAAAAAAAAACACTCTGTACGCTTTGCAGACTATGATATACTTGACCAACTGAAGAATGGCCATTACAATGTGACAAGCGCAGAAAATGATTACGCGCGATATGCAAGCCACAACGGAGAAGATAGCACCACGAAAAATGCTCTACCCATGAATGGGGAAAACTTATTTCTCTCACAAACCATGAAAGGAACTCTCATTCATTCGCTTTTTAACGCGTCTAACACAACTTCCTATGGAACATATTCGAAACAAGCACAACCACATAACAGTTTAACAGGACAAGGAAATTATCGAAATTCATTAGAACAAACTGGACAAAATGACAAAATAAAATACTTCGCCCCGGGGGAAACACACACGAATAAATCTACAGAAAATGAACAAATAACTAATCTCACACTTTTCATACTAAATGAACAAAAAAAAAATATTCCGAATCAATTTTTTTTTTTTAAATTAAGAGAATACTTCAACTTGTTAATAATTTTGTTTGCTTCTTTGCTAATACACACCACCATCTTTCTTGAAATAAAAGATCCTTTCCATTTCCACGTAAAAACAAATTTGTTCTTTTTTATTTTCGTATCTTTTATCATTTTCCTCCAAGTCCTCATTTCCATAATGGCAGAAATTGAGGAAATCTTTATTCAGAAAATCAAAATGCTTTTAAACAAAAGGGTTACATTTTTGGATTATCAGTTGGTTATGTATCTGGGGTTGAAACATTAGTTTATCCGGGTCACGTGGCGATTCTTTCCGTTGGAGGTGCAGCTGTTCAGACATGCCAACGCGGCATGACGGCATGGCGGCATGGCGGTAGCATTTCTTGCAACTTCATAGCGGGGAATAGAATGACGAAGATGCAGAAGGACTGTGTAAGCATAAGGACCAAGGGAACTTTCCGAAATTCTCAAGAGGAAAATAACATCGTTGGGAGAAGCATCAATTTTAACAAGATGGTCACAAAAAGGAGGGCATAAATATGTACACCTACATATGTATGTGTATGCAAGTGCTCACACTTTCGGCTCAGTATCAAATCTAAACGATTTGGGATTGTCCCCCTAGAACGAACCGCCCTCACAGTTTTGAAGAATGCGTCGCAAAAAGCGAACAGTGCACATTTACCTGTATAAGTGCAAATGACCCCAAAAATGTTGTTTTTAAGTTTTCTTCTTTTTTTTTTTTTTTAGGGGTGGGGTTCCTCTATTTAGGCATCTTCTCATTGTACTTGTACATTCCCTAGTTTATTCGTACCTTCCCCAATTTTGGCACACAGTTATGGAGTGATATCTATCTGTTGTTTTTATTGCAAATGGCGGATAAATTTTTTTCCATGTGGAAATATACAATAACGATATTTTAACTCTGCGACGAAATATTTTTTTTTTTTTTTTTTTTTTTTTTTTTTTTTTTGTGTACTTTAAAAAAGTTTATTTGCTTATTTAAAAAAAAAAACACATTTGTACGATCTGATATGTGTTGTTTTTTTTTGATTGTTAGGGAAGGGAAATATACGTGTTCACCTCTCAATTGTGCATGGGCAAATCTTTTTTTTTTTTTTTTTTTCCCATTTTTGCCATTCTTTGTATGAGTTAGATTGCCCCATTGAACGATGAAGTGCTCTCTTCTAGCGGAAGAACGCAGAATGCACGATTGGCTAAAATATAAACCTGTGTATGAATTAACATACACGAGGTAAAGAGAATGCTGGTTACATGTGCAACTTCCCCTTTATCCCCTCTATGATAAGCAAAAAACAAAGAAAAAAAGGAAAAGTATTATTTTTTCTCCACCCCCCTTTACGCAATAACTGGTACTGAATCATGTATATGCCATTTTTTAATATTTTAACAAAAAACGCTTTATTTTTTAAGACACCTTTTGGAGGAAAAAATAGAAAATTATGCAACTTTGCCAAATGTACAATTAGCACAAACTCGATAACGGAAAAAGTAGATCCAAGACAGAACAAGCAACTGAAATTAGAGCAAATTGGCCGTTTAAATAACGTCATACTTAGTGTGCAAGCGGAAGAAGCTCTAAATAAAAGTGCCTCCCTATCCATATACAGATTGCCTAACAATTCTTCATTCATGCTAACTGGGGATGTACGCGAAGAAGATAATTTCAGAAAGGTACTTTATTTTAAGTGGAAAGCCAGGAAGTCCTATAAAAAAAGGGTTATGAATTTACCCTCCACAAAGTCACGAAGAAGATACGCGCAAAAGAATAGGTGAGACGTGAGGAAAGTCCATTTACCACTGTATAAACAATTCAAAAGCGGAAGGAAGGGAAAAACACATTTCGGTGAGGCATATCCATGTGCAATCAGCCATATGGACAAATTGGATATAACTACGTTCCATTGTCCCCCCCTCCTCCCCCCCCTTCACCAAACTCCAGAGATATACTGCTCCACCTAACTGCATAAAAACAAAGATGTTTCATTTTAATAACTGCCAGTGTGTTAATAAGTCATTACTATAAAAAAAAAAAAAAAAAAAATTATTTACCCACACGCATGCATATACATATGTGCACCATTTACACTTGTTCGTAGGATGTTCTTTTTAAAAGATCTTTGACTTTGTGTAAATAATGCGGAACATATATATACATTCGCGTTTGTGCTTCATTAATAAGCAGGAACGAACCATAACCCATGCATGTATGTACACGCGCATGGTGATGCAAATACGCATAAATAATAACAGTAAACTATAAAAGCAATAAAGTTAATTTTTAAAATATTTTCTTGGTAAAGGATGTATATACCATGACACAACTTTACTGATAGATACACACCAAAAAAAAAAAAAAGGTGTTTCTCGTAGAAGCTAGACATAGGTTGATAGATCGAATGGCCGCCTTTCCAAGTCATTAGACTTCATATTATATATTGCACGTTATACACATATATAATATTCGCACACATGCGCGTGCGTGTTTAATGAATGGCTCGCCTTTCCCATCGACCGCTCCTTGTTTATCTGCAAAAATATAGCGCACGCTGAATATAATTCTTACATAGATATTCTGCGTAATGTTTCCAACATTTCTGAGAATGTAATACACAGTACATCCCTCTTGATGCGATACCACTTTTTTGGATAGGTCATGCCTTCTTGTGCCTTCCATCTCTTTGCTTCTTCGCCAAATGTAAGTCTATCCTATGCACTCATGACAACTGGTTACCACTTACCACTCCGCTAAAAACTGAGGGAACTCATCTTGGAGCGCATGGGGATGTAGTACAGAAAATCGAAAATGTTGAATCCCTTTATAATCCTCTTCACGATCAAGTCATATTCCTTCTTTGAGGACTCGTAAATATTTCCGTGTCGCCCGTTCTTAAATATGTAAATATTTTTGAGGGGCAATAATCTGTTTTCCTTAACTTCTTGGGAGAGGATATTCAAGAGCGAAATGTTATCATTGAGGGAGTGCAAAATGTATATGTTCGCAGGGTTGATATTATTTTCATTAACTAGTTTGTTAAAGTCGAAATCGTACAGGTGTCCCTTCAGTTGGTTGTTCAGTAGCCACATAAAAAAGGAAATAAAATAACTCAACACAGTCTTCTTGTCATACAAATTATTCATATCAACATTAGCTTTCATTTTTTCTTCATTTATTTTTTTCTGGATATCGTGCAATTTAAAATGAATGTTAATTGTTCTGTGGAGATTCAATATGGGGGAGTCAAATATGTACTTGTCTATATAAATAACATCCTCCTGAGAATTTTTCTTATCACTGCTATAGGGAATAATATTGTTGATAAATTTCTGTTTAGACTTACTAACAATTTTGTTCTTATAATGTTTTGACAAAAGCAAAACAAGAAGGTTCGTCGATGATTGCGTGTACACATTTACATCATTTAATGCCATTTTATCTTTGAAGTAAATTAAAATGTTGTATATATCTTCTACTCCCTTTTCGTTGAAATTTTTCATATCTGGTATAAATATATTCGTATCATGATGTACATTTAATTTTTTTAAAATATTTAAAAAGAATAAACATGCTTGCCTATTGCTGTTATATCCATGTAGCAGTAAAAATAATTTGTTGCTTTTTTTGTTCGACTTAATTAGCCAACCTTTTATTTTTGCTCCAATCGGTATTTCCACTTCCTCATACTTCAAATTGTACAGGGCGGGAGAGGCGTTTTCAGACAAATTGTAATTGTTCAGCACATAGGGATCGTTAATTTGCGACACTAAACTTTCGCAATTAATGTTTATCAAATATAGAAGGAAAAAAATGAAATACTTTTTTATAAAGACATTTTTAATGTATAGAAATAGCTTGTTAATAACATCGTGGAATGTTTTGCTCAGTATATCCCTACTAGTATTTAAACATTTAAATACTTCTCTTTTCATTATCTGGGTGTTCGGGTCATACAAGGCATCTTGTATGTATTTATAACACTTGTTCTTCTTGCCATTTTTCTCAATATACGAAAAAAAATAGTTGTTTAATTTGTTTCCTTTTCTGTATAGCACTGAAAGTCTGCTTTTTAGCACCTTGTTAATATCAAATATGGCTGAATCATTTGTGTATATTTTAACACCGATGTTTTCCTCAAAAAAAAATATCACTAAACAAAAAAGTATGACCAATAATTTCATCTTCCAAAGAGAATTTTTGAACAAACAGGTAGGAAAAAATATAAAATAATAAAATAAAATAAAAGAGCTACAATTTCACACACATGTAGCCCAAAACAAATAAACAAAAAAAAAAAAAAAAAAAAAAAAAAAATTAATAGGTAGCGTTACGTTATACAGTCTTTCCTTTCACACATGCGAAGTTAAAAAAACTGGAGAAAGCATACTTGTCAAGAGAACTCATTTTACAAAAAGCATCTTGTATTATTTTTCTTGCAACAGAAGAGCGTGTAGATGGAAAAGAAAGACAATAAAGTTTTCGACTGCTATTATCATCATAAACAATAATAAAAAGGTGATGGTGTAGGTGCAGGGGGTAGGGTCAAAAAAATTGGGTTAACACGTTTCAAGCGATATGCACCTGCATTTGCACAGGTGTTCACATGAACATAGGTAGGTTAATACGTAAAACGAGTAAAAGGTGTAAAACGAGTAGAAGGCGCAAAAAGGCGGGCGCTCACACATGACGTACGGGGTGTACATAAAAATGCACGCAAACATATGCTATGTGCGAACGTACATTGGCACACGCTCAGGGCATAGGCACGTAGGCAAGCGCATGGCTTTATACACTCAAGTACGCCATAAGTGGCAAAAGGTTACACGCATACTTGTGACAAGTTATTCTGAATAAACAATGTTGGCTTTCTTCCGCGTGGGGAGGGAAAAAGCTTAATTACTTGCGTTCAGTTATATTAGAGAAAAATATAAAGAAAACACAATTTAATGAATGTATAAAGGAAAAATGAAAATATAGTGAATAAATAAACGCACAATATCGTAATATCCGCATTCATACGACTAAATTTATTTCACAGAATATTTTTCAATTAGAAAAAAAAAAAATGGAACACATGTTAAAAAAAAAAAAAAGAAGAGATTGATTGATTGATTGATTGTAAATTGTACTCATTCAACCATTTTTAGGGAACCATTCAATCTTCCTTAAAAAGGAATGTGCATACGCGTGAACCAGAACTTTTTAAATGTAACGACCTCTAGGGACGAAACTGGAAACACAAAGAATATGCAAATGTGCGAAGTGGGCAAACGTGTAAAAAGCCCGATAGATAAAGGGAATAATTGAATAACCAAGTCAAAGAAATACGTAAATAAAATGCCGAAACAAAGCGCTTAAAAAAAATTCCGAAACAAAATGTTTAAAAAAAATTACCAAATCAAACGCTTAAAAAATGCCGAAACAAAATGCCCTAAAAAATACGTAACGCTCAAAGTTAGCCTTTTTAATGGTGTGTTATACTTTTTAAACATACTTTCCTTTTTTAATTTTTTTTTTTTTTTTTTTTTACGAATTAACAAGGTCCCACACAAAAATCTGTTCCTTTTAAAAAAAGTGAAAAAGCGCGCAGCTAAGAATAAAACAAGACAACGTATATGCAAACGGTTAAACATGTGCACATAACCATTATTTCTCACCTGCGGCGAAATTCCTCCCGCACCACTGCTATAAGAAACTTCGCACGTTCGTAATTTCGCACTCCATAAAAATTGAATTTGCATATATGCAATGTACCAACTGATTGAGATTCGCAAAATGTGTGTAGCATATGCCTTTTCTTGTCGGCCAATTGGAGAATGAAGAAAGTTATTTACCTGTGCGCATTTGCGATAATGGCAACTGTTGCGGGTCCTCATTATAATTGTACACCTTTTTTGTTCTCCTCATATTTTACATTGCGCTGTTTTCTCAAGCCCTCCCCCCCCAAAAAAAGATGTGCATATGAGTTACATACACACAGTTAGCAAGCACCGCCCTCCAATGGGTAAATATTTTTAAAAACATCACATGTGATATAAACACGCGCTTAGGCAGAATTTTTAAGTTCTTCGTGAAACTACACACCTTGTTATAAAAAAAAAAAATTGTTTCACAGATAGGCGATACATCAAACATTTGCACAGCAACAAATGCAGTTGTTGCACATCCCTCATGTGGTAAAGTTAAGATGCCAAGTTTGCCTTGCACATACCATATTACAGCTTTGAAAGGCATAATGTTTGGCCCATGTTCTAGGAAGAGAACTTTTTTTTTCCTCATAAAATTAGTGAATAACAATGCTCTATATGGCTCTTAAAAAATGTACAATAGGGAGGTAATCAAATTTCATGATTAATTAAGATCTGTTATTTGTTATATGTACTCCCCTTTTCGGTTCACATTGCCGTTATTTTATTCCTCTTAATTTTTTTTTTTTTTTTTTTTTTTTTTTTTTTTTCCTTCTCACAATTTCAAGTGGTACGGTTAGTTCCTTTAAAGCAGTAAATCCTTTAACTGGGTTTTCCCCTGAATAACTTTCCTTATGAGGCACATAAGGCGCCATTTGTTTATGCCTGATCAGGCTGACGCAGTTCATGGTATTCCATGGTATCAGCATTTGTGTACACGTGTTCACCGCAACATCGGGAAAAGCCCACACCATTTCTCCCTATCAACCCTCTTACGATAGTGGGCTAAACCCACCACACGGAAAGAACAAATGAGACACAATGCATCATTTAAGTTGCCTGAAGCTTCCAATTCGGCATCATTTCAAAAGCGTAATATTCCACAACCATATTTCCAAAAGAAAAATTAGCGACACGTGTGAAAGTAAAATAATCACGCTCACCAAAAGTAAAGATTATGACCACTTGAAAATTTATAGGAGTAACATTTACAATGGCTTGTATGAGAATCAAATTTTACAAGGAGTCAAAGTTAGTATTGCATAGCGAACAAGCCAATAAAGAAAATGTTCACAGTTGTATTTATATAGTTCGTTCCATTTTACGTGGTCTAACAAATGGCGCTACAATGTTTGAGATATGTCCCATTTTTTCTACAATCGGGATGGCTCACTTCCCCTATGGAGAGACGCCCCTACATAGATAAAAATATAAACCTGGTGTGCAAATAGTGCCCTTGTTAGTATTATACCTACCCATTTGCACACATCCTCCCACGTACACATCATCATTTTTCCCGCATGACACAGGTACACAGAGTAGACTCTGAGGGGTACGGAGAAATAGCCATATACTCAGCAAGGCAGCACTTGCTGTTTTTCTTAAAATTCTTTTTATTAATTCCAGAGGAGCAAGTCAATTTAAAAGTTCTGGATATAAATAAAAAGAAAAAAAAAACAATATTCCAAGTGCTCTGCAAAACGAGAAAAAGCAAATATGAAATTGTACCTCGGTGTGAATACTTTTCCAAATGTGGTGGGTGTATATATCAACATATAGACTACAAATTTGAACGGAAATTAAAAAAGAATTTGTTGATTAGTTTGTGTGAAAAGTATAACATAAATGTTTTAGCTAGTGGAAAAGATTACCTACAAAATGATCACTACTTTTGTGAAGAGGGCGAACAAAATGAGGAAGACATGCTTGAGATTTCCCAAATAAAGAGGGAGTATATGTCTACTGATCTGGAAGAGGAAGACGACGATGTTGAAACGAATAACAGAAGTGGCAATTGCACCAGTCGGGACCTCACCCCTGATCAAGAGAGCTGTATACCGAGTCAAGATGACAGGGGCAAACATGCGAATTACGCAAGGTTGTACGACTTTTTATTTTCAAACGATTATCATTACAGAAATAAATCCTCCATCAACTTATCCGTGACAGACAATTTATCAATCGGCTTCTACAAAAGGCACAGCTACGAAATTTGCGATGTAGACAAATGTCACATTCACGACGAGCATATACAAAATGTGTATGAACAAGTTAAGAAAGAAATATTGGATAATTTTAAAAAAAATTATATTTACGTATTTAACAAAATAAACAACAGTGGTTACCTTAAAGGGGTAGACATCAAAGTGAGCAAAAACAACGCTGAACTGCAAATATTAATCAGCTTTATTGGCTTTTCGCTAAATGATAAGGCAAAAAAAGCCCTCACAAAAATTTCCCTTAACTTAGCTTCAAAAAATACATCCATTAAGGGCATCATATACAACGTCGAAACGAATAAATTAAAACAAAACAGAAATGAAGTGATTTTATACGGACAAAACTGCATTTATCATTCCTGTGGGGGGTATACTTATAAATTAGGAGCCAACACCTTTTTCCAGCCAAACCAATACCTAAACGAATGCATCGTTCAGATTATTCTTAAATTAGTGAAGAATTACAAAATAAATGCCAAACAAGCATGTGTCTATGACCTCTTCTGTGGGATTGGTTTTTATTCCCTCCCTCTTTCTGACCTATTCGGCCAAGTTATTAGTGTAGATTACTCAATAGATAATATAAAAAACTTAGAAGAAAACGTAAAAATGAATAACGTGAAAAATGTAAAATGCTTCAATTTAAATTTGTTTAACCTACAGAGTTTGAGGCAAATCAATCTTCACATCAGGAGATACATTGTCAATTTGGTCAAACAGAAAAATTATGATGTGTATTACCTCTTGAAGGAAAAGCTTCATTCCACTTATGTCTCAGCAAACAGTGAAGGGGCCCTTGTGGAGAACTTGCAGGTTATAGGAAGATGGGGCGAAGAACGGTGGTCGCTGTATTCGAGGATGTGTCCATTTTTCTGCTTGTGGACATAAGTGTACCTCTTATTTGTCCTATCTGTG
Source organism: Plasmodium knowlesi strain H (assembly GCF_000006355.2). NCBI lineage: Eukaryota > Apicomplexa > Aconoidasida > Haemosporida > Plasmodiidae > Plasmodium > Plasmodium knowlesi. Next base: position 300,814 of record NC_011915.2, read on the forward strand.
TTCATAAAAAAAAAAAAAAAATTCCGCACAATTCTACCATGCCACATTTATTTTCCCTTGCATACTTAGGTTCACTCCCCTTATAGCACCTTACCAAGTTTCATTTATACACAATTAAACGAATGGCCCTCTAAAGAGATAAACGGGAATGTATGCAGTAGTTCGGCCAAAAATGGCCACACATATTATGATAACAATGTTTTGCAAAATGAACAACATGGAAATTTTCCGACTGAGGATTCGAACAAAGTAGATGAAGATTCCTACTTGTCTAGAGGTAAAAAAAAAAAAGAGAAAAAAAAAAAATAAATAAAAACAGGAAAAAGAATGGGTAAAGCGATTCATGATAGAGCGAATGGGGACGGTCTGCGGGACAGCAAATGAGATATATTTCACGCTTACAATTATTGCACCTCCTTTTTTTTAATCCTTTTACTTTCCCTTGCAGAATTTGTCATTCCAATCCCTGACTTGGTGATAATTAACCCTCCGCGAAAGGGGTGCGAAAAAGTAAGAAAAACAAAGAGGGTACAGAAGGATACAGCACCAAGCAGTGTAACGAGTTGACCCACCCTTTACTGCACGAACTGCGCAACACGAACATGTTTCGATTTTTCCGCACTTACATGACAGGTGTTCAGAAGATGGCTACGGGGGTTGTGCTGTCGATACATCATCTACATATCATGCAATGCGAACAGCCAATTTCGGGACATCAACCATTTGACCAACTTGGGGTAGGCAAATTATTCCTTTCGTAGTAGCACACAAGCCGCTTCACATATTGTTTTACTTCACCCCTTGTTTTACCCCTTTTTTTTTTTTTTTTTTCCTTATGCTTACGTTTCACCGCTCAGCTACGTGGTCAAGGAAATCATTCCGCTGGATACGTTTCCACGAACTCCGCATTTCGAGACAGTTGCTCTGTTGGAGTTCGATTTTAATCAAGTAAGGAAAAAAAAAAAAAAAAAAAAAAAAAGTACCTATTTTAACCGAGTTGTATGGTTGACACGCAATGATGTGTCATTCGATTAACATATGCATATGATTGTGCATACGCAATCGTGTCTGTGCATACTCATCATCACACGTATACACAACACATTCGCAAAATTTTTTTTTTTTTTTTTTCCAGAAGGTAGACAATGAACAAAAGCAGATAATGGAATTTGAACTGAACGAAATAAAAAGCAATAAAAAAAAAAAAAAGTAGAAAAAAAAAAAAAAAGTAAAAAAAAAAAAAAAAAGGTAAAATTTTTCAATTTTTTAAAACTGTACTTATATGCGTTTGCATGTGTATATGTAACATATATGCACAAGCGTATACGTATACATATGCAAGCATATACATTAATTGACGTTTGGGGGAAACAAATAATTGTTTAATTAATGCATAAAAATAAACATATTTGTCTATGATTTATAAAAGAAAAAAAAAAAAAAAAAATAACATATGGGGAATTTGTACAGGAACTTATTCATGAAGCTTTTGTGTGGCATACATACGACGTTTTTTCTTACATTTCCTCACCTCTGGTTTTGAATTTTTTTTTTTTTTTTTTGCATGTAAACATTCCCGACTTGGCAACAAGGTGTAACTGCAACGCCCTGTTGAAATTACTCCCTAACAATTTTGTCACCATTTGTCGCCATACATTATAAGTTGGTGTAAAATTCCGTTTATCTTTCCAGCTAGCTCCACTTAACAATCCTTCCCCGTGGAGGACATGCACCTTCTAAATCTTTTCGTACTCCATTTTACTCTCCAACTTCTTAGCTTCACTAATCTTTCGAGCGGCCTTGTAAAAATCCTCCTCAATGACGTAATCGCGCATAGATCGGATGGCAAACATGCCTGCTTCTGTACAGACATTTCTGAGGTCAGCTCCATTGAACCCGTCACACAATCTGCAAACCGATTCGTAGTCTATATCCCCCAATTTTGTCATTTTATTGGCGTGAATTTTTAAAATTTCAATTCTGGCAGTTTCGTTTGGTAACGGAATTTCAATTTTTCTATCTAATCTACCAGGTCTAATTAACGCTGGGTCCAGAACATCTGGTCTGTTGGTAGCCATAATAATTTTGACATTTCCTAATTCCTCAAAACCGTCTAAATGATTTAACAATTCCATAAGCGTTCTTTGTATTTCTCTGTCTGCTGAGGTACCCTGAGAAAATCTTCTACCTCCTATGGCATCAATTTCGTCCATAAAAATGATACACGGTTGGTGTTCTTTTGCATAGGTGAACATTTCTCTAATAATTCTTGCACTTTCACCGATATACTTATCTACAATAGCTGACACCACTATTCTCATAAAATTACAATTAATGTTTGATGCCATAGCCCTGGCTAATAGAGTTTTACCCGTACCTGGGGGGCCATACAGTAGAACCCCCTTGGGTGTTTTAATTCCTACCCTCTTAAATAAAAAGGGATTAAGTATTGGTAACTCCACCACTTCCCTCATTTGTCTTATTTGCTCACTTAATCCTCCTATTTGATTGTAGTTCACTTTATTTTTGCTATTTTCGCTTTTGTCTATATCACTAATCATGTTAAATACTAAAGGGTCTACTTCACATGGTAATTTTTTCATAACTGTCAGTGTAGTCATGTCTAACGACACCCTTGTGCCTATGGTTAATTTCGCTTTATCTATTTTGGACTTGCATCCTACCACATATCTAGGCCCACTTGATGCCTTTACAATAAATTTTTCATCGTCTAACTGCTTCAGCACTTGGCCTATTATTTGGCCTACACTTTGCAGTGCCTTCAAGTTATCTTCAGTCTTTTCGTATATTTTATTTTGCTCTTTTATATCTAATCTGAGATTCTTCACTTGGCTTTCAATTTCCCTGTGTTCTATAACTTTCTTCACGTACAGTTTGATACTTTCTTTGTTATCCATTCTGACTGCGGGGAAAGGGAGCAGGAGCAGCGGGACTGTGTGTAAAACGTACAGTAACCTCGTTTCGCCGGTTGTGAGACGACCAGTGAGCAAACACCTTTGAGAATGCCCGAACACATGCAACTTTCGCACAACACACGCTGGCACAAATTGGTCCGAACAAATGGTTATTCAAGACATACAAACTGGTGCGAAACGTGGGGCTCATACATGTAAGTAGTCTTTCCTCTCTAACCTCATAACTTCATTGATTTTTTCTCCTCCTTAACGTTTGTGTGCCTCCTTATTGTATAAAGGCGAAAAAATGGTGTGTGCGTGTGGGTAGGGAACTCCTCCGGAGGGGGGTTCTTTTGTTGTGTGTTGGTAACGTTTATGCTATTACAAATGTGCTTCCGTTATGGACCCCCCGTTTTTTTCTCCCTATGAATTTTCTTCCCCTTTTCTTCTTTGCCCTTCTTTTCCTTTTTGCCTCCTTCCCTTTTATTTTCCTTGTTAATTCTTCTTATTTTTTGGTTCTTTTTTTTAACACTTTTTTTTTTCTTTTTTCTTTCTTTTTTTTTTTTTTTTTTGATATGCTTTACTGTTTCTCAAATTCGTCGATGGATGAGAGAAAGAAAAATAATAATAAAAAAAATAAAATGTTCATCGATTAAATGATTACAAACAATTGCATACGCACATATATGCATACGTATACGTACGTGTACACCAATTTACATACATCCGTATGTGTTAACATTTCATGCTATATTTCTGTGGCCACACGCAAAAGGTCACAAATGTTAACTTATTTAAAAGAATAATACAAAATAAAATGCTTCAAAGATTTTGAAGTACAATTTCGCATGGACATAAATTTCATTTAAAAAGGAATGTTGCTATTTTTTTTTTTTTTTTTTTTTTTTTTTTTTTTTTCTTCATGTAAATGCTAATTGAACGTTTCACATACTAGCGTTTTTTCTTTGCTTTATTTTTCTTTGATTTATTTTACTTTGTTTTATTTTACTTTGTTTTATTTTAATTTGTTTTATTTTACTTTGTTTTATTTTGTTTTGTTTTATTTTGTTTTGTTTTACTTTGTTATTTTTTTTTAAATTCGCTATGCGCACATACTCAATTGTTCATACTAGCATACATATATGCTTATATGTACATTTTGCGCATGAAGGAATTTACGCCCCAACACTTGCTTAACACTTACGGTACTTAATAGGGTGGGACATTTTTAATAATACAATACTTAATTATTTTTCTTCAAAGTGCCGTGTGTGCGAGGTGTTTATTTCACACTTTGGGGCTTCTCCATTTTTTTTCTCCTTCAATTATTACTATGACAATGTAGTGTACATGCTCCCGTCCCACGATTTTTTCTATTTTACCTAAAATGCCATTTTGTCTATACGCAGATGTCATTGAGAAAAGAAAGAGTGCGTGAACTGAGAAGAATGCCCACTTATCTACACAGAAGGGCTAAACGCCGAATGGGAAATAGCAAATGTGTAATGGGGTCAGCATGTTACACTCACTAGTAAAAGCCAATTAACTATCCAGCGGCCTAACTGACAAAATGGAAGTTATTTTACCCGCCATATTTTTTCCCGCGCAGATTGGTTGCAAATCGTACCCCACAACTGCATATAGTTTGACAAAGGAAAAAATATATACACGTAGACATTGGACGGGATAATTTTTTTTTTTGAAAATTTCAGGACCATAAAATGTGGTTCTTACGTGGTAAAAAAAAAAAAAAAAATTGTACCACTTTAGGGGGTACCCAACGGCTAAGCAATCCACTCGTATATAGGTGCATATTTTTTCCGCATGTTTCCCCCTAATTATACACTTACCCTTTCTTCCACGCATGTACGAATACGTAGTATGCGCCTTCAGCGCATGAACTGGAAACTTTCAGGGGAAACTCGACAAATGTGCACTTACGTATGACAATCTGAAATACGCATCCTATCAAAGTGCACACCCACAAAGGCATGTTCTTGAAATGGTACAACGCCGGTTTATCTCATTTTCAACGAGATCAGAATATTTTTTTAACCATTGGAGGTATAGGGAGTTCAGCACATTTCCAAATTTTTTATTTTTCCCCTTTCCCGCTTTTGTTTCATACTTGAAAGGTGTTTAACAAATAGCAGTAACGACATTTTATGAAGCACACTGGGGAACAATGTGATAGCTGGAGTTATACATTGTCTTTGTGTTAACTAGCAATAGGTATGCTTAGGGAGGGTTAAAATGGCCATTTGGTTTTTCCATTTTTTTTTTTTTTTTTTTTTTTTTTCCTGGATAACGCTTTATAAGTGGATGTTTTACAAGTGGCTAGTTCCAATTTTTTTTTTTTTTTTTTTTTTTTTTTTTCTGTGGATATTTTAAAAGCTTCCCACTAAATTGTACGAAATATAAATAATCCTCGTTCAAAAGGTTATTTGTGTGCACTCCACATAATCTTAGCAAATTTTTTTTTTTTGCATATTTGGGAAATTATGTATACTCATCACAGGACACGATAACACGTTTAGCACTTCGATCTCTGTCAATTAATGTCGGGAGTTCTCTACATTTCGGAAAGCAAAGCAAAGATGTTTGTATGAATAAGCAATTTACAATTCGGGAGAGAAACGCCTGTCCTCTTTCTTTTTACCCGAACAATTTGATGACATTCAGTTATTTTATTTTATTTTTTTGATTCTCCATTTTGTTTTGTTTTGTTTTTTTTTTTCATTCTTGACATTTTTTGTTATCAATTCTTTGTTCCTTAGCGTGCCTTTCGCGTAGCTATCCATCCTACAAGTAGTGCACAAATTGGTCACCATTCAATTGTAAGCCGACTATGTAGAAGAAAGGGGAAGACTGGCAAAATAAATGAAACACGCCCCGTTTCTGTACTCCACTAAAATAGATACACATGCGTATACGCAAATTTGTTGGTGCACTTATATGAATATACAAAGCGCCAAATCCATCCTTGTTATGTACCTCCAGGTTGAGCATATGCCCAAATGTGTAAGATTAAGCTGGAGCTACAGACATGCACATATGTGGAGAAACCTCTCCTGTGAGTTATCCCCTCTTTACCTCACCAAATGTGTTCCATGTTTAATCCAAAGAAATAGAAATAAGTAGACACATCCGAAATAGCAAAAACAGGAATCTTTGTTTTTTTTTTTTGTGGGGGGGAAGGATTCACCAAAATGTGTATGTGTTAGAACACATCATCTTCGCAACAGAATAATCCCCTTCTCCCGTCTGTTTACACATATCTCATATTAAGCATAGTTAATCTCCCCTCAAAATATGAAGTTAATGTGCCTTCGCTTTACCCCTTTTATTTTCCATATCGACAAAACAACGTCAGAAAAATGATAGGAAGGCTGCTTAGCACATTCGTCATTACGAGCATAGTCAGATGGATTAATTTGTCCTCTCAAAATGATCCAAAGGAATTACATAATCTATTGGATAGAAATTCGCTCAGGATAGACATCGAAAATAAGGAGGAGTGCTCCCTTAAATATGACAAGATGATGACGCATTTCAGGCATGTCTACTTAGTTCAATGTGGGGGGCATGCTAAAACAGTAAGACTAAATTTAGGAGGCGAGTCAAAGAAGGAGGATGCACATCAAAGCGGAGATACGATTAAAAAAGGAGGAACACAACAAATCGAGGAACCAAACGAGAAGTACAGTGCGGGGAAAAAAAGTAATGTCGCCTTCTTCAATGAGCGGGGGAAAAAAATAACCAAAGATAACATAATCCTCAAGCTTGAAAATAATAGAAAAATAATATACAAGGTTTGCCAAATGGAGAACCCTCCGCAATGCATCTTCATTTATGTCATCATTTCGTTCAAGTTTGATGTAATGCGCCTGAGGGAGTTGCTCCTTAGTAATTATACTATGGAGGAAAAGGAAGGAGCCAAATTAAACATGCTGCACCGAGAAAATGTAAAAGTAGGGAATATAAATGAATACCTCCTTCAGCATTTCCTCCTCGATAGCAGAAAAGTAATCCAGTTTTACGAAATTAGCGCTAACGTGACGAATGACGATCATCCATTGTATCTGTACGCTTCATCTCACACGTCCAACTTTGTCTACGTTGACAGAAATTTGCGCAATCTATTAAAAGAGGAAAACTACCAATACGAAACCTACTTCTATAAATTTCGATGTTCTGATAACTTCCAAATATTTGCGGCGACTAGCGACACCAGCAAGGAGAACTTCTTCGTGTACAGACTGGTCATTACGTGCAACGGAGGTAGCGAAGGTAGGGACGTGAACGAAATTAGCAACGGTGGCAGAAGAGACTTTAGTTCCCTCTTCGATGTAAGCTTTACGGATCCAACGTTTATTATTCCTCCATTTCGCATGGACGAATTCAAGTATGATGTGTTCACCCCTGATAACAATTTCTGGCTTCGCATTAGCTCACCAAATGTGTGTCACCCCCCCAGTAATATCACCCTAAATGACAAAAGGGTGATCACTGAGTACAACCTCATAACGTTAAATGAGCACATGGACGAACTGTTCTATGACGACTGTATAGAGCAGTGGAAACTCCTGCAGAAAAAAAGTTCTGTTCAGGAGGATAAAAACTGCTGGGACGTGAAAAAGAGACAAGATTATTTGATCTTTGGAAATGTGCACGACGGGGACGCATCCAATTGCTCAAGGAAGTGCAAAACTGATCTGTTTGCCGAAAGGATAGAGCTGGAAAATTCTTCCTGGCAAAATATCTTCTCATCAAAGAGGAAAATAAAATTTCGCAACCATGAAGAAATAAACAAAGTTATATTCCCAACGAAAAGGGTCTTCATACTCAAGTATACAAAGGAAGCGCAGAAGAAACAAAGCAGTGTCGGAGCTTACACGATGAACGATAAAACGAAGGTGATATACTTCTTTTTTTACATACACAAAATTCCAGCCAATATTATAGTCAACAGCTTCGCATTTATAGCCTTCTTGAAAAATGCAAATTGTGCCCCAAACAATATTTGTCACCTGGAAAATGATGGACAACCATCCTACATCCAAGTTGTATTCAAGAAAAGAAAAAATAAACGTTTGAGTTACTTCAGCACAAACCTGCTACTAACCCAGAATAATGAAAACTTTCGTCACTACATTGACAAAAGGGACAACCTCAAGTTATTCATAAACAATGAAAATATATGCGACAATATTAAGTACTCAATAAAAGAAATAGGCAGCACGGAGGAAAGAATAAACATAAAAATAGTCGATCAAAATAATAACATTCTTTACAACACCGATTTGATTATTATAAGGAAAAATGTATTTTATAAGTTTGCCTTACAATTACTTTCTTACTTTTCCTATGCTTATATTATTTCTTGTTTCTGTCTGCACACAGCAACAGTTTTAAAGTCCATTCAATTTGTACAAATATTGACACTTTTTAATATAAAGTATGACGCTCTTCCCCCATTGTATAATTATTTCCTGAAAAAATTGAATCCACTTTCTTTCATTTCTCACGTCTTCGATGTAAAGGTATACAGGAAAAGTCTTGTCAACCAGTTTGCATATGATGCGCAACTACTTACGTGGAACTCAGCTACAGATCCGCATACCACAAATGGAGATGACAACTTGGAGGATGGCCACATCATAAAGGAAAAACAGTTTGTACAGTCTGAGAGGAGGCATTACTATGGGGGGAAATTATCTCAAGAAAGAGATACTGGTAGAGGCTATTTCCACGGGAAAGCCAACAAGATGATGGAGAGCAACATCAAAGGTGACAATCTCCAAAAGGATAACCATTACGACATAGAAGAAGAAACCTTAATGAATGAGACACCCTTGGAGGACTATCCCCCCCACAGTGCAAGCAAAGCAGATGCAGTTGCAATAAAGAAAAAATATCATAAGAAGAAATCAATGACTAACCAGCGCAATCAAAAATGGGAAGATGAAATTATGTTTCTGCATACCTTAGTTAGCACCCTTTTGAATATCATCATCATTCTTCTTTTGTTGACATCCCTCTATTTTGTGTATTCCAAATATATACAAAGGAAAGTCATAGCAGAAATTATTCCTATGCCTTTCTTCTCTCGTGCCAATTTTGTCCCCCTCATATATGACCTATTTGTATTCCCTGTTATTTTTATCACAACTAATATAGTAGTTCATGACAGTGGCTATCACGCGAAGGTTTATTTTCTGCACATAGACATTTATGTGCTTAAGTTTGTTAGCATAGTGTTGCTCTTTTGTTATGTCTTGTCTTATGTACTGCTTTCCTTGCATGTTGTCCTATCTGTGAAAAGGAGCACCACATATAGTTGTTATTTGCAAAGGTTCATTCCGCTCTCTATCAGCAGAATTCGTGGTATTGTAACAAAGCCACTCCCTTTTCAATTTCTTTTTAATGACACCAATGGGATTTATCTACCATCACGCCTTACATTACTTAGGAGTGCAGCACAGGGAAAATCCTACCCCAGTTATGCTTTCACAAACCAGCACGTGAAGGGAACAGGGCAAATACACAAAGAAGAAATACACCCATTCTTCTTTTCTCTATGCCCCCGTCGGGTAAGCGAAGCCAAAAGACACGTCACGAATAATACACCCCTGAAGCGAATTATTCGCAGTTATGTAGACAAACAGAGGGGAAAAGATAGACGAATCGATTTGTCACATCACCAACCTTTGCTACAAGATATAGAGTTATCAGTTCCCGGTGGAAAGGATACCACAAAAAAAGGGTCGAGAAAACACATTTCTAGTAAGAGGCTTTTTCCCAAGAATGTTAAATCGCCAAATGGTATCATCACACCGAATGGCGATCAAAAAGGTGATACCCATGATGGTAATAACGATGGTGACCTTGGTCATAGCTGCCCCGAGAGGGACACCAGAAATAACCCCGTTAAGGGAAGAAACATAGCTAAAGTTTTTAAGAACGCATTTTGCATACTTGACCGACACATTAGCGAGCATCAATTGGATGGCACCCCATTTGACAGCGACAGTTCCTACCCAGCTAGCGAAAAATACCAGGCGCAGTTATCATCACTGAGAGAAAATGAACCACTTAGTATGGGTATTAATAAATACATATGTAAATCTCTTGGGGTGCAAAATCAAGAACATAAGGTGGACCATCAAATCGGAGCATCTACACAAATTAAGATTCATCATAAAAGAGAAGATAAAAAATGCAATCTGAGCACATTAGCAGAGAATTTACCAACGATCTGCTTAACCAAGTGCATAAAAATATTGCACCATTTTAGTGCACTCTTTAATCAAAGCAAATATAAAATATCGTATGCTGAGGCGGTGAAGAAAGACGCATGGAGGAACAAGCTTCTCCGAGTGACGATCACCCGGGCATCCCTAAACCATAGTATCCACAGCAGCAACGGAACCAATGAGAAGGATCCCAATTTACATTTCCTAACCCACGATGAAGATACACACATTGGCTACCTCTATGATAAAGTGTCCCTTTTTAAGAAAACCCTCTTCGTCAAAAAGGCTGTTAAACTTAAACATGTATACTTTCTACTCTTTCAGAAAAAAGAAATACAACTTTTTGTAAATAAGGACCAAATTTGTGATGACACTCTGGGGATTTATTCACTTCTTACAAATAATTGTTCCAACGAAAACGCTTCTCATTTCTTCTGTGTACGATTAATAACAGTCATCTGCATAACAACTGTGAATCTTTCAATTCGGAATGATGTCCTTTTCACCCTCTTTTCATTATCTCTTTTTTTCTTCGCCCTATTTGTATACAATTTTTCTTCAATTTTGAAGCCATGGGGTGGAGCGGAATCGTGGGAACAACTTGGGGAGTACCAAAAGGAGGAAACATGTAAAGACAAAAAGAAAGCCACACAACCTTTCACCCACGATGGAAAATTGTCTAGTGGGAAGTTTTACCTAGGATTCGACAACGTTTATGATAAGAATGATCAGGACGATCGGAACGATTCCGATAATGCTAAGCGTGATCTGTCACATTTCAAATTCACGCAACAGGACAGGTACAATGAATGGATGAAGAAAGATATGTTAACTGACGAAACGAGCTACTCTGAATTAGTGCTGAGTGTGATTCTTTTTTTTCTTCTCCTTTCCAATATGTTCACAAAAAAAGGGGAGAATTCACAATTGTTCAGCCTTCTCTTGTCCCTGTTAACCACTTCTCTTTGCGTAAATATCTGGAAAGTGAAAAATGCCTTCCACAAAATAATAATACATGCTAATTATTATGTAGCGACGAAATGGCACTCTGCTTACTTTAAAACATATGCAATGTACTTCCTCCATGTTGTAGAACAATTGTGTGATAACTTCATACAATGGATAGTTACCATTCATTGTAACAATAAAGATTGTGATATACCAACCGGAGGGGACACAACAAGGAAGACAGGTTACGCAAATCTTTTTTCATACTTTCGGAATAAAATTTTTCCTAATTATAATGGAGTGACTTTTAAAAATCTGAAAGTAGACAAATTAAAAATTCATCATCAAGAAAAAGACATTGATTACAAATATGAAGCGTTAACGTTAGACGATAATTGCAAAAACGTTTTTAAATCTGAGTTGCGAAAAAATTTCTACGTCATCGGAAAAATGAATTTCACTAAATTGCAGGAGGGACTATCCAATGTGCCCGTCTATATACATAATGACTCGAAGAAAAATCGAAAATATTACATATGCTCCATCGATGTCGTGGATGATGAAAATCATAATTCCAGAAAATCCCTATCCTTGTACATAAAAGGGAAAGATAAAAAGGGGAAAAAAATCTTCCTACACAGTAGCAGAAGGGGCGACCTTCTCTGGACTAGCACAGTTACGCGGCAGAGGAAGCCCTCCTTGGATTACATTCCAACATATGGCAAATTGCCAAGCGAGGGAAGACCTATCAAAGGGGGTAAAACAGATACTCCCACTAATAAGGCAACTGACTCACACGTCCCTAACACAGCTAGCAGCGCTAAAGCACCATTTGGGCAACAAACTGGCGAACGCATTAAAGTCGACAAGTACTCCTACACACTACTAGGCAAAGATGGACTGACCATCAGAAGCCTCTTTATTAAGCCAAACAAGACGTACAGAATACAACCCGTGTTTAAGGAAAAGCATCTAAAATGTGAGCACTCAAAACATGGGAACAAATCAAAGTCTCCAAATTTGAGCCTGGATAATTCTGCACGGATCGCGAATTCCTACCTACAGGATCTGTCTGATATGGAAACATTTCCTAAATTGCACAAAAATTGGAATTCCCATATTGGTTGCGGGAAGTGGGAGGAATTATCCAACGAAGGGTTTCGCTATTCTTCTAGTAATTCCCAATCAAGTGGTGAAGATACCCACAGGAATGGGAACAGGACAGCAAAACTTAGCATAGCTCCACACATATGCTCACGAAAGAAGGGAAGAAAATTTAAGGGGGACAAAGGCTTCCGACAATTTCACGTAGTATGCGAGGACATAGGAACGTTAATCATTACGCATGACATCAATTACGTAGACACATTGGGGGATATAAAAGTGGAGAATGAATATGGAGAAACGTTTTGTTTAAATTCGATTCAGAATTGCATTACTTTCATAAAAAAAAAAAAAATTGTTATTCTGAGTCATCCCTGCTTTTATAAAAATGAAACATATTACGTTTATCTGAGAGGAGGTGGTCAAAAGTTCCTTTCCGATTATTTAACCGAAGGTATTTACGTACAAAGTTCTCCCAATGGAGAAATTATTTTAACCTCGTTTAGTCAAAATAAAAAAATGTATTCTCTCCAAACAAGAAATGACCAAAGAAACACAGATATAACGGATAGTGAAGGGCAAAATTTCTCCTACAAAAGTAGAACACTCCTGGACGATCAAATCCATATGTACAAAATAACTGACCATAAAAAAAAAAAAAAATTTTTTTTTGTTAAGGTTCATAAACAGAGTAACATTTTCTATGCGCAGAGTTATCTAAGAAGGAAATGTAAAAATTCACTCGTCTTTGCATTCATGAAACAATTTTTCTGTAGCAAATATGATAACCTCCAGGAAGAACAACCGATAGATGATTTCCTGGAAGAAATAAATCAGACAGATTTTGTCCCCATTCAGGTGTTATACAAGCTTAAGGAAAGCACAGATGTTGCTGCCGCCAAGAAGTTGCAGAATTACTTTATCGAGTGTTTAAATGAGTCTCCAATTTTGTGCAAGGGGGATGACAAATATGGAGAAGTGACTGATGTGGCTTACGAACTTTTGACCACATCAGAAGTGGGAGCCACGAGGGGGAAGAAAAAAACATATGGGGGATCATCAATTGTGAGGTGCTTCGAGAAAAATAAAAACTGGTTTTTCCCTTGGAGAAAATTCCACCTTCTGAGCGGCAGAGAGGATAGTACCACGAGAGGAATCGTAAGAAGTATCTCGAGCCATCTCACAAATGGAATATTCAAAAAGGAGCAACCCAAAAAACACGGAGGAACAATTCATACACAGGATGGACGTGCACACCAAAATAGAAACCACAGCCGGAGGGAAGGCCTCCTACACTTGTGCAAAAGACACCTCATCCGAAGAAAAAAAACGAAAGGCGAAATTCTTTACAGATATGCAGCAAACTATAAAGATCTCATAAAGACATATAATACACACATTAAAATTTACGAAAGTAAGTACAACTATGTTAAGCATAATAAAGGCAACATAAAAGTGCTAGCGGATATTTTACTGGAATTACTAAGCTTTCCTTACATACTAGATGTGTTTCAAAGGTACAACATTCTGGACAAAAGAGAAGGGGAGAACTTTCACCATTACGGAAACAACATCAGCTTCAATATTTACAGCGTATATGAGAAGTGCTCATTAAATAAGAAACAAACATTTTGTAAAATTGTCAACTATTTGGAGGAACTCGCAACCCATAAAATAATGTACATCATTACCTTCTACAAGGAGAAACTGAACTATCTCCATCTGTTGGACAAAATGAACATGGATGTAAGCGTTTGCAATGTTCAGCGAAACATCGATCGAATGTTTTACCACAGGTTTAGATTTTCCAAGAGGGGGATGGGAAGGACACGCGATGGATGGGACCATCCCACGAGCAGGAGCATCGCAATCAGCACCCACGACAGTAGTAGCGACCGAAACGGTAGCAGATGCCTTGCGACAAACGGTAATCCGACGCAGGGAAATGGTAACACGCTCAAAGGTGCACCAAATGAAAGGATTCACGAAAAGACACTCCACGAAGTCATACTAGAAAGGTACATTAAAAGGAGAAAATCCTTTGGTAGAAAATTTTACGAAATAAAAAAAAGCATACGCGAAATTGCAGAAAAATATAGGCAAGAGGAACAAGGGACAAAGAAAATTCTTTTTCATTTCCCATTTTTTATTCACAAAAAAAAAATAATAAAAATGAAAAAAAATGTAGAACAACAAATATACGAGTGGAATGCTTGTCTCACGAATTTTTTTTCCAATTTTTTAAATCACTCTTTAACGAAGACTCACATATGCCATTATAATTTGCGCATATTAAACAAACACATATTGAATAGTATAAAGCATTCCATGTTTGCTAAGCGTAAAAATGCAAAGCTTCATTTTTCCAATGTTAATTTTGTGCATGTTGTTATTCCCCTTTCATTTCTTAACCCACAAAAGGCCCTTTTACTTTCCCCCACATTTTTCTACATGAAGTATTCACTATCTAAACCAATTTTTGTTCTCTGCAATCAAGATGATATTGGCAGCTTCTTAGGGGAGGAAGGTGGAAGGGTTCACAAGGAGCGGGGGGACTCGCCCAAGTGGGAAGAATCATCATACGGGGGAACTAGCCTATTGGGGGAAGACGAATTAAGTGGGATGGAAAGGGAAGAAGGCGATCGAAAAAAGACACGCCGCGAAAAAAGCAAACGGTGCAATGCTCCGCGCAGAAAAAAAAATGCACTCCCCAAGGAAACAAAAATAGACTTAGAAAAAAAAAAACAAAAAGAACACATATTACTTCCATGCTATTTAGAAATTGTGAATGACCATCTGCTTATATACCTTTTTGATAACTATGATAATAAGCTATGCTGGAAAATCGAACGGGGGAATTACTCCCTTGAAACACGGGAAATGATAGATAGGAATGGAGAAAAGGAAGCAAAATATGCAACGGACGAGAGGAAGAAAAAGGGAAGATGTACAACAAGTAACAATGGAGAAACGGTTACGCAAACATTACATCCATCTGAAGAGGGACACTCAAACTACGGCACGCCAGATAAAGTAAAAAGCGAACTTGTATACGCAGTTATTAGTACAGACGAAAATGAAGACACTGCAATTTCATCACTTATCAAGAAGAAAGAAAAAACTATACCAAAGTACAAACGATTAGAAGAAAAAAATGAGAGCAGTCAGAAGGGGGGGAACTACCTAGCAGAAGAAAAAAACTGCTTTGTAAAATGTGTTCGTATGTTCTCAAACTTCTTCAGAAACTTACAGGACAGTTGGGGGAGAAACCTTTGCCTCTTATGCGCATGTTACGAGGGGCAGGAGAACAAACTTCACAATGGTAATTCGGATTACATCAAACTGATAGTAAAAATTAACCCGGCTGTCATCCCAAAGCTAAGCAAGGCCATAACTATAAATGACCATGCATGGGAGAAGTTAACAGAAGAAAATAAGCTTTTAATTCAAGAAAGGATTGAAGAGGTTTGTCTGGATATCAAGCGAGTACTTCCGCGGGGAGGAGGAGATCCACCAGAAATGGATCCCAATTTCGTCTCATCAGACGAAATGCTCACCCGTACCAAAAAAGATCATCGCCTTTACTCAAAGTATCCAAATGAAAACGTGAAAATGGAGGAATTTGCGTTGCCGGACGGAGTTCCCCCCCCAGATGGGAAGCTGAGCGGAGAACCCCCCTTGAGCAGCACACACGTAATCGAAAAAGAATTTGCGAACGAGGAATGGCACGAACTACAACTATATACATTCAGTTTCTACAAAAATAAATTATCGGAGCTGATAACAAATTATACAAAGTCTCTCGGAATGGAGACAAGCAATTCGAGTGAGAACCGGGCAAATGCACACCACGACGTAGGTTTAGACATAATCGAAAAGAGAGACTCAATAAATGAGGCGTGGAGGTATGACCATGTAGGTGAAGAAACGGAAAAGGAATATGACGGAAGGAAAGAAGAGGAAAGGAATATTTCTTACCTCCTAAAAGGCATAGAAAGAATGAGGAGCACAACATTTATAAAAAAAAAATTTATGGAAGATTCAGAAAAAAGTACGCACAAAGAATTAATATTTTACGATAAAAATCAACAGCTATTTTGTAAATACGTAGGAGATATGAAAAATAAATTTTACAATGGACATGGCAAATTATATGACAAATTTAACAGCTTAATTTATGATGGACAATGGCTGAATGGACAAAAACACGGAAAGGGGAAATTACTATTTAAGTATTTTAACATTTGGTATTTATATGAAGGACAATTCTCAAATGACGAAATTGTAGACAAGGGAATAATCTCCCTCATCGATAAGGAATATGTGAAAAGGATACAGTCCGATAAAATAAATAAACTGTGTCCCTTGCTCATTAAGGTGAATTTCGGAAAATATAAATGGCATAAAACTGTTAAAGGGGCCATGGAAGAAAGCGCACAATTTGAAAAGGAACTAATAAAACAGATAGAAAAAACTGTTATGCAAAATTACACCTCTAATAATAATGTAGATTTCTGGCCCAAAGAAATTACAGATATTTACTTCCCATATTTGAGGAAATGGAACATCTACTCCTTCTACTGCTCCTGCAACATAGAAAATATCAAAGACAAGAAGGAAATTTTCGAGTCCAATGAAAACAATTTTAAGAATTTAATTGGATATCCTTCCTTCGAGCTTCGCAATGGGAAGAACGATCTCTATTTGGACCAACGACCAGGGGATGACGATGGACAGGCAGACAGCGAGGGGACCCCAGGGGAGAATTATCCCAAGCAAACCTGTAGGGAGGCTGAAGGAAAATGCGATTCCCCCAATCAGTCACTTCCAAACAATTCCTCGCAGGAATACATTGTGCACAAGCGAGACAAGACGAACGTACTGCACCAGGAATTTTTCGAGTACATGAAAAAAAAAAACGAGCCAAAGCTGTATTATCCCCTACTCAGTAAAACGCTTGGGTTGGCCAAAATTATTTACGCAGACAAGAGTGAATACATCGGACCGGTCAATAGCAAGGGACAGCCCAATACCAACGAGCAATTCCCTCAGGCCATTTTTAACAACGAATATTTTTTCTACGAAGGGGAAATGAAAAATTTCCTGCCGCACGGATATGGTATATTCAAAAATAAAAAGGATGGGAAAAATACCTACTTGGGATTTTGGAAAAATGGGCACAGAGAAGGAAATGGGAATCTCCATTTGGGAAATAAAAAATATATAGTTCAGGGAAACTTTATAAAAGATAAGCTCCATAGTAACGTTAATATATTCATAAAGGATGGAAAGATATGCAAAATATACATATCAAGTGTAAGTACAAATAATCAAAAAATAAAAGTATTTTTCCGAAATGGCTATATTTTTTATGGCCATTTTTCAGAGAATTATCAGCGAAATGGGATAGGCATCCTCATAGACAACAACAACAAAATTTTATATCATGGATATTACAAAAATGACATGATTGATAAATTCTGCTACATTCTACGACATAAAGATAACACTATATATTGTGGGAACCTCTATCAAGGGGTGAAAAAAGGTTTTGGGAAATTATATTATGAAGAAAAACTACACTTCGATGACGAAAATGAATTCAATTTAAGTTTATCTAATGCAAAAATTTTAGCAAGAAAATTGGAATCATATGATGGAATTGATATCAATTCAGAAATCCCCTTAAATTTCTCTCTCGATTCTAACCATGTCATTTATGTTGGCTATTGGGATGAAAATCATTTCTCTCATTTCGGCTCATGTAATTTGAGGAATGGCATTTATAAAGGGGAAATAAAGGATTCCAAAAAGGATGGCTTTGGAATTTACATATACAAAAATAAAAAATCTTATAAAAATAAGAATAGATATGTTTTGTCTTATTTTAAGAAAGACAAAATTAGCAGCATGGGAAAATACTACAATGAATATGACAAACTGAAGGTACACTCTTTTCACAAAGAACAAATTAAACGCAAAAAATCAGCTTACGACAAATGCTTCACTAAGGGAAAAATTAAATATGACATCTTAAAAACTGACAAACTGTACATAAATCAGGAGATAGACTATTATATTACCGTTCCCCTTTCCGACACGTTGTCAGTTATTATGGACGAAGTTTTGGATAAATCCACGAGTTTTGTCCATTACTTGTATCGCCCCTTTCGATTCGATTTGAATTATTTCCTGAAGAAATGACACCCAGGGAGGATGATAACACAACATAATATCTTCATATCCACTATATACAGCCGACATACATCTTCTCCTATTTATTTTATTATTTATTTTATTTTTTTTTTTTTTGCTTTAATTTGTTCCCTCAATGTTATAAGAATATCTTTGTTATAACCAGCCTCATCGCGGAGAGCAGTTTGTTCTGCATTAGCTTAGTCCTGATCCGCACATTGGCAACTGCAAAAAAAAAAAATGCTAAAAAGGCAAATATTCACATATATATATATATTTTTTTTTAATGCACATCAAAACTGCTACATAAGCACGTGTCTTTTTTTTTTTTTTTTTTTTTTTTTGGTCATTGTCATACTTCATTTGAACATTAACATATCACATAAAGAAGGAAACGTCTTTTGGCTTTTCTTAAGAATATACGTTCATGGGCGGGTGAGTATCTATTCAGGTACATAGCTCGTTAAGCACCCATTTCGTTCATTTTTTTTCAACTTTAAAATGACCCGTTTGAAAAAAATTGCAACAATGGTCACCAAGGTAGAAAAAATTCAAAATGGGTTGAACCAAATGTGGGTTAAGGGAAAAATAGGGAAAATAGAAAAATTGAATACAGGATTCGTGAAGGCATGTATGAATGGAACAAACGATGTGAGAACATTTCACGTGCACCCCTAACTTCGAATCCTTCATTTAATTCATTTTCAGATGCGCCAATTCGCTTTTTACATCGCGCGGGGGGAAAAAATTGGCATATAAAATGCTACTTTTAAAAAATTACATAAAAAAGGGAGGGAAAAGATGGGTTTAAAAAAAAAAAAAAAAGAAAAAAGGGGTAACTTCTGAAGGCTCGTTCGTTAGCTACCTATCCACCTCTGAGGCACAGAAATTTGTCATTTCTTCCTTGTAACGGAATGCATGTGTGTACGAAGACATCCCCATATATGCACAGGTATATAAACTCCTGCACATGTTGGTACTCCTTTGCAAACACTTGTACATTCCATTGTTGGCACCAATTTGTACATTATTCCGTCCGTCAATTTTACCCCTCCTTCATTTCGCATTGGATATGCTTTGCCAGTTGTTCAACATAATTTTCTGTGCACAAAGAAGAGCTTCCCTGACAATATCTCTATCCTTCGTTGCAATTAAAATCATGACGTTTTCCTTTATTCTAAATTTTTGACAAATTTTCTTTCCATTCGGATAGAGCCTCGCGAATTCGCCAATGTCAAAACAAGCCACTGCTACAGTCACTCCGTCTACTTCCTCCTTCAGTTCCATGGAGTCACTCTTCTGTGCTATATTATGTGCATAGCTTTTTATTATGTCTGCTAATTGTTGTATAGCTTTAAATTCATCTCTTTCGAACTGCATGACATTTTCGAGCCAAAATTTTTCGGTGTGCAAAACGGACCATTTTAGCTTCCCCTTTGAAAGTTCGTGGCAGTATCGCTCGAAGTTGCTGTAAAAAGGGGAAGAGGGGGGGGGGGGGGATGAGAAGCATAAAAAGGGAAGGATCACATTTATAACAGGAACTTTGCTATTTTTCTGTCCCCACTGTGATCCGCTTTGCACTTGACAGAAGCCATTCAACTGGGTAAAAAAAATTGCCTAAATCGGATCACGGGTCTAACCGTTTTGCTCATAAATGTGCTCATGCGCCTATGTTGATGCGTATTCAACACACACACAAGTATACACATGTGGAGCACAAACTGAGGGGGCAACCCACCTGTAATTTTTAACCCGCTGATCCAGCTTGTGCAGGAGCTGAACTATAGTATCATAAATGTCGTTATCTCTCCACTTATCATACTGTAGCACAGTTAAGGTTTGAATTATATTATTGTCGACAATAATTTCGAAGCAATCATCCATGTGCATTATATTCTTAATAATGTTGAGTGAAACTCGCAATATTTTTTCGACTCGACACTTTTTAAATAAATTAATTACAACAGAAATTATGTTATTTTTATATAATTTTTTAATAAAGTTATCTTTAAATGTAAGTAGCCAAACGCAAAAAACAGATTTGTATTGCTTATTGGCATTATTATTACTTAAGTCTAAATTTTTATTAATTATTGTCAGAAATTGCTCCAACTCGTATATATCCTTCCTGTAATTATCTATTTTCAATATGTTTATATATATGTCCATTTTCCCTTCCTCTGATACGTTAAAAAAATCAATTTTTAAAATAAAGTCTTTAATCTCCGTCTCTGTGAAGTAATTATTATTACTGTTGTAGCAAAAGCTACCCGACAAAAGGAAAGAACTTTTGTCTGCTATGTACGTGTCATTATGCGTACACAATTTCATCAGGTACGAGTATACACCTTTATCATTTAATATGCTTAAAATGTAGCTATAGGAACTTCCATCATTTCTTATAATCTCATAAAATATTGTTAATACATACTGAATTAAATGAACATTAAAATCCGTTTGCAAACAATTAAACAATACCGTCACAACTGTGTTATTCTCCTTAAAATAATCGAACTTTTCTTTTTTGTTAAATGCGTGAAATTTTTTTAACAACTCTACATCCTCTGAAGACAAAATATTTATCTCTTCATACTTGTCGTAACATGGCATCTTATTTAGGATTGAATCGTGTAGTATCTGTACAGGTAGCAGGGGTGGTGGTGGAGCAATGGTGAAGTGGGTTCATGCGCATTCAACGGATGGGCGCATATGTTCTCCCCTGCAGCGTGTGCAGCCGGAATGCTTCACCATGTCCATCATTCTCTTCTTATCCGTCCTCCATCAAAACCCCCTTTGCGGATTTCATAGCCCCCGCACATCAGCTCATATACACGTGCTACACATCCATTTAGGATCACATGTGGGTAAAACAACAAGCACGCCCCTCCAAACATGCACGCGGGGGGCGGTGATATACAACAGCGCTGTGCTCATTCCCCTCGGCGCCTATCCTCACCTGGCTCTTCTGTTCGGATTCCACAATTTTGGAAATGACGCTAATTCCACTATCAGTTGCCATGGTTTTTATATTTAAAATATATATCACTAAAAAAAGAAAAAAAAAAAAAAAGAAGAGAAAAAAAAAACAAAATCTTAAAGACGAAAAGGATGATGATCAAATTATAACTTTGTAAAAATATCAAACTTCACAGGTATTATTTTTGAAATTTAAAACAAGGGGAAAAATTAAATTTCAAATTGCACAAAATATACATATTCTTTTAGCATAAGAGAGGAGAGCATGCCTAAATGTAGGTACGAATGTACGTATGCACGCATAAATGCACGCACGTATGTACGCAGCTACGTAGTATGCACGCATGTATATGCAAACGTCCCTCTTCTTAATATCTCCCTTAATTACGAAGTTTCGCGATCGGAAAATGATAGCACAGTTCATTACCTACTTCATTCGAAAAAATAAAAAAAATGTACGTACAGGGTCACCGCGAAGGCATCATGCATATGTACGCGGATGCGTAATTTACGTGATGGCTGCGCATGCCTACTTCCGTATGGGAACACATGTATACCTCAAAAATGATGTATCCGCACGTGAACAGTTTAGGAATGTGAACAGATAAAAGCATGAGAACGACACAAACGCCCGAGCTGCTATGCCTAGGCTAAACATACACAAAGCATTCGTCGACTTCATAAGCAATATGACATTAGCGCAAGAAGACCAATCAGATATAGGTGTGTACTAACTAAATGACATGCGGCCCCAATATCCTGCGCGCATTACGCAATAAAATTTTTTATGCTTATTACTAGTGTATGTAGTGTTGGGTTAAGGACATGAGAAGTATTAATAAAAATCTCCAAAGCCACCTTGCATTTTTTAAAAACGGGTTAGTTAATGCCTTTCGCGTGAAAGCTAACAGAGTTCCTCTTAAAAATTCACCCGAGTGTTAAATCCTTTTCAGCCATTTTACCATTTAACCAATTCGCGGCTCCATATTTTCCACCCCAACTTACGTGGCAGATACGTGATCACAATGCTGTAACGTATGCAAATTCTGTCTGAAATGCATGCAAATTTATTTATGTCTGTAGTCCCTGGCCAGGGACATAAATCGATACCACTCTTTTATATGTGAGCAAAAGTCGTGTGAAAATGTCAAAGGAGGGAACAGAAAAAAAATGTCACATGAAAACGAGTATAGCCAAGTAAAACCCAAGAGGGAATCGAATCGACTGGACGTACATGCATATAATATGCATTGTATGTATATTGCGCGGAAATGTGTATCCGCGCAAAGCTACTTAAATGATCAATTGTTGCATTTTTCTATCCCTATGTGGAAGACCTTTTGGCAAACCGGTGTACACATCTCCTCGGAAACTTCAACAGGCGAACGTAGAGACCGTCCAAAAAGGGAAAAAAGCATAACAGCATAGTAATCAAGTAAATTTTCTTTCAAAATCGAATAGGAAAATTCCATTCGTGAGAAAAACCTTTTCTTCATCAATCTTTTTAATTAAAAAAAATGTTTTTTTTAATTTTTTAAAAAATAAAATAAAATAAAAACAAAAAAATGTACATATAATATACAATATGAACACAAAATGCATAAAAGGAAAAAAAAAAAAAAAAAAAACGAAAAGGTGTAAGCAAAAACAAATTTTAAATGCGCGTTAATTTAATGTCCTTCTCGTTTCCTTTTTTCCTTTAAAAGTAACAAAAAAAAGAAAAAAGAGGTATACCATTATAAGCACAAAAATGACTGATTTGTGTGCAGAATAATATGATTTACAAATTATAGAATCCCCAAAACAGCGTCCTCCAAGGGAAAGGGGTGCTTTGCCTTGTTTTGGTCACACATGTGACGCGCTCCATAATACGTACATACATGTATGCACACAAGAACGTATTATATACGTAATAAGCACATACGTGTGTGTACAAAATTAGCAAACATGCGTATACACTGTTCTGCTATCTCATCTACACATAGTTCGTACTATTCTTGTTTTTTTCGCTGGCTAAAACTTGGATGAAATACCTGTGGTGAGGGCGTATGTATGAGCATGGGTCGGAGTGAACATGGGGGAAGGACGCACACAATTTGAAAGGAAAAAAGCGGGTATATAGAAATAAATTCACACCCATAAGAATATATAAATTAACAACTGATGCAACAAACATGTGCCAAAAAAAACAAAAAACAAAAAACAGAAGGGTTGCGTTGAGAAACAGTCATCTTTCCTTACTTGTAGTGTGATGGTGCTTGCAAGATATAGAAACTGTTTTTCTTTTTATACGCTTGTGTAGATCTTGAGCGAAGAAAAGAGAAAAAAGAGAGAAAAAAAAATTATTTATATTAGTACATGCAGTAAGAAATATAACAGTAAAAATGAATACAACGATTGACAAATTAACAAAAGCAACATGCAAGATTCTGCTTAAAAATAGAAACAAAACAGGAATATATGAAAGAGTAAACTACTTTATGATTCTCCCCATGAATTGTGTTTCATTCAGTTTAAGCAGCCTCAGAACATCCTTTTTAATTAAGACACAGAAAAAAATACAAAAAAAAAAAAAAAAAAAAGAGGAGGATTTTATTTTTCTCATAAGGGAGGGGGGGAAATGTATAATTACGCGTCTATACCACACGCGCATATACATATATACACAACATATGCATAGCTTTAAATTCAAATTAAAATTTTTATTTCGTTCATTTCAACGGAATAGAACAGGTACGAAACTTCTTTACAAGAACTACAATTTTTTCGTAATAATTACTTGATAATTTTTGACATGAACAAATAACTTCCCATAATGCGGAAATTTATTTATCAAAACTGTTTCATTATTTTTTCCATCATACTTGTATATAATCGTATGATTTGTTGATTTGTCTGAATTAATTTGCACGATTTTATTTTTTGTGAATTTTTCTAAAAACTGCACCAAATGTTCCGTAACACAACTGAAATGAATGTTGTTAAAGTATACGTACGTTACTAGATGCTCGATTTCTTTCAGTTTGATGTCTAAGGGGTTAATTGAATATTTATTTATATTTTCAATAATTTCCATCGGGCCATCGTCACTATGGTTGCTCCTTTCATCAATGTTGATCTTGCCTATATTTTCGTTCTTCCAATAACTATTATTCATATCATATATCGTACCATTTGGATGGTACCTTACATTCCCATTTTCTTCCCCTCCTTTTAGCTCACTGCTATTTCTAGAACGTGTACCTTGCTCAGAAGCGTTGTCAGGTTTCATGTGGGTTTCATCACTGCTATTTATTCTCTCTTCGTCCTGCTCTTGTTCCTTCTTTTCTTTTCCCTTTTCAACTAATTCCACCACCTCCTCTTCCTCATCCTCTTCGCTTGATATATCTTCATCGTCACTACTCATCCAGTCGTATCTTTTTTTCTTTTTATTGTTTCCATTATCGATGATAGTTTCATCATCACCTGCAGTCATGTTGGATGCGCCATTTTTTCCCTCTTCTTCAAGAACATCCTCGTCCTCCTTTTCCAAATCAGCTATTTCCTCCTCTTCCAAATTGTTTAGGCAGTCTAAATCAATTTCTTCAGAATCGTCATCTAATTCTTCAATCCATTTTTTTTTCTTTTTTTCTTTTTGGGCTTCAACAAGTTTCCTTTTTCCTAGCATTTTCTAATTTGTTCATTCAAAACATTGTCATGCAAGTGCATATATGTATAGGTATTGTTGATTAGTGCGCGTAAACTATATGTGGGGGCATCCCTAGACACAAAGGAGTATGTACAAACATATGCGCGCATGGACATGTGCTCATGTGCCCACCCACATGCGAAGCAACAATCGTGGAGTAGTTCATCCTCTCGCATGAAAGGGCTAAAATATACTCAGTGTTACTAATTTATAGAAACTAAAAAAAAACCTAAGGGGAGGGGTTTAGAAGGTTGCCTACCGTACTGAAATATTCATTGATTAAGAAAATAGGAAAAGTTCAGAAGAAAGCGGAGTTATTTTAAGCGTAATATAATGGCATGAAGTTTGGGTAACAATTACATCTATACGCGTTGTTTGCTATGTAATATATTATACGTACGGGTGGTGGTTTATGTGGCTCCTATACGTGTTTAATAAACATATAAACGCCCCTTACTTCTGCGCATAATGCTAAAAAGGGGATATATTTTTAAGTTTGAACTTGTTATTTAAGAAGGAATGAAAAAAAAAAATAATCATGCAAATATAGTTATCTGAATTGTTCTCTATACCATTGAATATATCACGTTTTCTTCTGCCTAAATTTTGAGTATTTTATGTTTTTTTTTTTTTTTTTTTTCTCGTTATATGGCACAAAATAACAGAACAAACTTTTTTCACGCATATGGGTAAAAACATACTTGGGAGTGGATTATCTTGGAAGAATTAAAACAGTTGCGTATTTGCATAATTTATAAATATAATAATTTTAAAAATGAAATATAAAAACAATGTTAGATATATAAAGCGCATTCAATTCATTCAATTGAGATTATTGAAGAAAAAAAAAAGAGAAGTTACAATATGTACCTCTTTACGCGTGCATTTTGCGTTTGGCATTTTTTCCCTTTTTTTTTTTTGGACTATATCTCCTTTTAGTGGAAGGGGCCCCTGATTGATGGGGGGGACACGTTCATGCACATTACTTCCTTACCAAAAAAAAAAGAAAAATTTTTTGCAAACAAAATGAGAAATTAAGGTGGAAGAAAGAATCCTTTTTTTTTTTTTCCTCTATAGGCTCTCATATTCATTATACATTGAACATATGAGCACAAACACAGGAACAACAACAAAAAAAAAAAAAAAAACAAGAAAAAAAAAACAAGAAAAAAAAAACAAGAAAAAAAAAACAAGAAAAAAAAAACAAGAAAAAAAAAACAAGAAAAAAAAAACAAGAAAAAAAAAACAAGAAGTTAAAAAAAATTAAGAAGTAAATCAATTATCCTGACGCATTATATGTGTATATCACATAAAAAAAAAAAAAAAGACAAAAAGGGTGTGAAAACAATATCCTTCATCCTAAACAATATACCCTAAACTGTGAACCCTGAATCCTAAACGCTAAAACCATAAAAACTAAACCGTCAACCCTAGAACCTAAACCCTGAACCGTGAACCGCAGACCATAAACCCTAAACTGTGAACCCTAAACTGTGAACCTTAAATTGTGAACCCTAAACTGTGAACCCTAAACTGTGAACCCTAAACTGTGAACCCTAAACTGTGAACCCTAAACCATAAACCCGGAACCTAAAATTGGAACACGTTCTATTGGAACCCCTTCCATAAGAACCTCCTCCTTAGGAACCTGTTCTTCTTTCATAAATTCGGATCCCATGAATTCTTGAACCAAAAGTTCCAGAAAATCCTTCTGGTTCAATTGTGTGTCCCCTTTTTGACATTCATCCAACACTTCAAAATGAATTTCAATAATCGCGCGACGATTCGCGTGACCAGAACGTTCTGTTCTCGTTGCAGCAGAACGAGGTTTTCGTTTCTTCACCAATCGATATTCATGTGAACCGGCTTCTTCCACATGATCGAGGACTTGTTCCTGTACCGATGGACCGGGTATTTCTGCAGGAGATCTTCTGAAACGTTGTCCTCCTTTACCAAGAGGACCAAAATACTACAGAAAAAAAAAAAAAAAAAAAATGGGAGGATATTTTTGCTGAAGATTATGAAAAAATTTTTTTACACATTTATTTTATTCATTTTTTTTTTTAACCATTAAAAAAATTTTTTTTCCTTTTAATCATTAACAAAATTTTTTTTTTCCTTTTAACCATTAAAAAATTTTTTTTTTCCTTTTAACCATTAAAAAAAAATTTTTCCTATTAATTTTTCTCTTACCTTCCAAAGGTAATAAGCCATAGCAGAAAGACCAATGGAGACAGGAGCCAAAGGAAGAAAAGGGGTAAGGAGATCCGTAAGAAGGATGGGACAGACTGTATTCTCTAATGTTTTTTCCATTGAGTCGCTCTTCGTTCCGAGTAGTGGTTTAACTTGGTCCTGTATTTGGTCATTGCCAATTTTGCATTTATCATAATCGTTATTATGCCATGTGCACACAAAACAAGAATTATTACCATTATTGCATGGAGGTGTGCCATTCATAATGTCACTACTTTTATTAAAAGCATGTTCTATGCCCTTATCTATGTCACAAAGAGGATGTACCCAACTATATCCTTTTTTCTTCTCATTTGCCATTGTTTGCAATTGTTTTGCATACTCTTTAAGAAATAAACAACCCATCGTTTGTCCAAACGATGGGCCATTAACACGGCCGTCAACACGGCCGTTAACACGGCCATTATCATGAGTATAAATGTGTTTTAACCCTGAAGCAAAAAGCAAACAAGCTGCTTTATTTGTTCTGCCTTCCTTATGGCCAATTTTATTCCATTTATCTTCGTTGTCTTTGCAGTATTGGTTAACTTTCTCCTGATTTTTAGACTGCGACATATATTCTAGAAGTTCTTTTAATTCCTTCGTGGCGTCTTCTTCTATGTTTTTCTGATCATTAAAGAAGAAGTGAAGGAAGAAAAGAAAAAAAGAAATATATATGTATGTATACACATATGTATACACATATGTGTATACATATATATGTACATATATATACATATATACATATATATACATACATATATACATACATATATACATATATATATACATATATACATATATATACATATATACATATATATACATATATACATATATATACATACATATATACATACATATACATATACATATATACATATATACATATATATATACATATACATATACATATATACATATATACATATATACATAATTATACATATACATACACATACATATATACATACATATATACATACATCTATGCATATACATATACATATATACATATATATATACATACATATATACATATATACATATATATGCAAGCATATACATACATATATGCATTTATGTATACGTATATACGTAGTTGTCTATCGCCCTTACCCAAGGTTGTGTTGTTCCGCTTGAGGGTGTTTGTCCATTTTTGCTCTTTAGTTTTTTTTTTATTGCGCATTGAACTTGAGTACAGAAAGAAGATTTCATGTCAGTGATTTTGTCTAATGTTTGTTTCATTTTGGTGTTAATGGTGGATTTGTCTTCGTTGAGGAGATTGTTCATTTGTTTTGGGACTTTGTCTTTGTCGTTGTCGTTATTATTACAGGGTGAACTTCCACCTGATGATGCTGTTGCAATTAAGTCTTTATTAACGAGGAGGTCGCAACTGTTAAAGTCTTTTTCCCTTGTGCATTTAAAACAACTATTAGTACCACTAACACCATTACATGGAGTCGAAGACGAAGAATTATTATTATTGTTCCATTCTTCAAACATTTTATTTATTTTCTCCTCACCAATGGGACAAACTTTATCCGACTCATCTCTTATTTTATCAGCGTACATATTAAGAGCAATGCAACCAACTGCTCGTTGGAGCAGTTGGTTGTCTTGACCATTAGACTGCTTCGAAGCAGCACCATTTGGAATCTTTTTAATGTAGTCTAAACCTGCCGTGATATGATTACATGCTCTTCTTTCAACACTATCAGGATTATCATCACCAAACTGATCGCATACAACATTAGTTTGTTTTGATTTGTTATTTCCATTCGTCCGAATTGCTGTAAACATCTTCACCAGTTCCGGTTTGACTCCTACCTCCTCCCAAAAGTCACACTGTAAGAAAAAAAAAGGAGAAAAGGTTATATATATGTAGTTAGTAGGTTATGTAGTATCCGGTTGTTGTAGTATCCGGTTGGTATAGTATCCGGTTGGTGTAGAATCCGGTCGGTGTATAGTATCCGGCTGGTGTAGTATCCGGTTGGTGTAGTATACGGTTGGTGTAGTATCCGGTTGGTGTAGTATCCTGTTGGTGTAGTATCCGGTTGGTGTAGTATCCGGTTGGTGTAGTATCCGGTTGGTGTAGTATCCGGTTGCTGTAGTATCCGGTTGCTGTAGTATCCGGTTGCTGTAGTATCTGGTTGTTGTAGTATCCGGTTGTTGTAGTATCCGGTTGTTGTAGTATCCGGTTGTTGTAGTATCCGGTTGTTGTAGTATCCGGTTGTTGTAGTATCCGGTTGTTGTAGTATCCGGTTGTTGTAGTATCCGGTTGTTGTAGTATCCGGTTCGTGTATAGTATCCGGTTGGCGTAGTATCCGGTTGATGTAGTATCCTATCAATGTCTGCGAGGAGTCTTTCCTTTCCCCCTAAAGTAACTAAAGCAAACCCCGGAACCTTATTCCTAAACCCTGGAACCTTATTCTCATACCCTAAAACCTTACTCCTATACCCTACAACCTTTATTCCTAAACGCGGAATCTGACTCCTATACCCCCAAAACCTTATTCCAACACCCCTACAACCTTATTCTGACATTCCTACAACCTTCTTTTAACACCCGTCAAACTTACTATAAGACCCTCAAAACCTTATTCTAATACCCCTACAACCTTAATCCTACACCCCAACAGCCTTTATTCCTGAACCCGGAATCAGAAGAATTTTTTTTTTTTTTTTCTTTTTTTTTTTATATTCCTTCTACCCCCCCCAAGTGTTGTGGTTGTGGTAGGTTGGATGTGTTGGTTGCCGTAGTAATACTTACCCAACTGTGCTTAGAGTTACCGTTAGTCCCGTTTTTGTTTTTGAACCATTTGGGTGCGGCGCATCTAATATAATCACATAAAGTGGACATGCTATTTATGTTCGGTAAGGTCTCAGTGGAGGTGTTGTCAATTTTGGACTGAACATGTGTTAATTTGTCCTTTACTGCCGTTTGGGTGATATCGCCAGCTGCGTCAATTATGCCAATTTTGCATTGGTCAATGTTGGTATCATTCCATTGGCACGGAACACAAGGTTCCGTGCCATTGCAAGTACCATTAGTAATACTTCTATTCCATGAATTGAAAGCTTCCTTTATTCCTGATTCGATAACACATTTTGATTTGCCTTTCATTCGTTTTGCATATTCCTTAAGGAGTAAACAACCCATCGCTTGTTTCAACGATGGGTCCTTATCCAAGATTTTTGTGCCATTGCCGTTAGACGCTGCAATTTCCTTCAGTTTTTCGAAACCTGCTGTAAGATATTGGCATGCCTTCCTTTCAGGGTTCGTGGCAGGTCTGTCACTGTCCACGGTCCCACAATCACCTGCGTCGTTTCCATTATTCGTCATGGCGTTGGACAAATCATTCCATAGTCGTTCTACTTCGCCACTTGTCGTCCAAAATGTGTCCTGCATAAGTGGAGTAATATATATATATATATATATGCATATGCATAAATGGATATGCATATACATGTGTATACATATATATACATGTATACATGTACACATACATATGTATATGTATGTACATATGTACAGTTGTTTCCCCCCATACCGCAGATGTAATCGATGGTTTTTGTCCGTTTGTGGAATTTAAATGGGATGCTATACATTGGAGACGGTTGCATAGAGTCTCCATTTTATTTATTGCAGTTAGCATTGTACTAATGTTTTTGTCCTTGTCCTCCTGGAAGATGCCTTCCACTTTGTCCCTTGCAGTGCCCGTGTCGTTTGTGCTAGTCTGCACGGTGCAATTCTCCATGCTGGTATCATTCCATTGGCACGGGACACAAGGTTCCTTGCCACTACTGCAAGTAGCATTATTATTCTTAAATGCCTCTTGTATCCCCTTATCAATATTACAAATTGCTTTGTCTTTCATATATTTTGCATAGGAATGAAGTAAGAAACAACCCATCGTTTGTCTAAACGATGGGTTGTCTAAAACAGACGACGACGCCGTCGTCGTATACAGATGTGTTAATCCGGCATGCAAATACTTGCATGCCGCCTTTTCAGCTTCAGTTCCAAATGAACCACATTGTCCACTTCCGCTTGCGTCTTTGCCATTACTGTCCTTCATTTTATTTGCTAATTCATCCCACAATTTCTTCATGGGGCCATTCTCTTCCCAAAATTCTTCCTATATAGGTGGTATAATATATATATATATATATATATATATATATATATATGCATATGCATATAAATGTACATATATACATGTATATGTGTGCACATATACGTATATGTACATGTACACATACATACTTATGCATCTGTACATCTGTGTATATGTATATATGTATATATGCACTTATATGTATATATATGTATACATACGTACATACACATATATATGTGTATACATGTATGTATATGTACATATATGCATATATGTAATTATCATTCCTACCAACCAGGCAGGTGGCGTGTGTGCCCACTTACCTGTCCACTCCCGTGTCCACTCGTACTGTTGTTCTCTTTCCACCGCTTTGCTGCACAATTTACGTATTCACATAAGGAATTGTTCGTATTGAACTGAGCCAAGGTTTCTTGTATTTTGGGGTCCTGCGTTTGGTTGTGGCTGCTGAACAGTGTTTTCACTTTGTCCTGTACTTTCTCACTTTGGCTTGAGTCAATGCGGCAATTGTCAAGTCCGTCATTAGTGGTGTCCGTCCATTTGCATTCAAAACATTTATTGTCATTAGGATCTCCGCATTGAGATGTTCCATTCTTCATAAAGTCCTTACTTTTTTCAAAAGCTTTCTGCAAACCATCATCTATGCTACAATACCCTCCTTCTTTTGCTTTTTCTTTTAATTTGTTAGCATATTCCTTTAAAAGAACACATTTTATAATTTGATCAGAATATTCCTTAGTGCTACCATTTGAATTTTTGTACATTTGATGCAAAAATTTTGTCATGTGTTTGCAAGCTTCTTTATTTGCACTATCAAGGTTTGATGCGTCTTTGCAATAATCAGTAAGGGCGGCACTATCATTCGAAGTTGGAAGGAGTTTCTCAAGTTGGGGCTTGACATAGTTGTCCCAAAAATTCTGCTGCGTGGGGAATGAAAAGTATATATATACCTATATGCATATACGTCTGCACATATATATATACATATACATATAAAAATATATATACATATACATATACATATATGCATGTCTACATATATATACACATATACATATATATATACATATATGTACTTATATGTGTATATATATGTACAGTCTTTCCCCTGTTTCCATTGCTGCTAATTACCTGCTGCGCCTTGTTGTTCAATTCCCAGCGTTTTTTTGCACATTCCAGGCGCTGGCAAAGTGTCTTACCCTCTTGCTTCATGCATCCATCAGCTGCGGAAAGAAGAGAAGAAAAAAAAAGGAAAGTTAATACGACATGTATAGTACCCTATGTGTATGTATATGTATATGTATGTTGTATGTTGTATGTTGTATGTTGTATGTTGTATGTTGTATGTTGTATGTTGTATGTTGTATGTTGTATGTATTTAGATGGAATAAATGTATGTCATTCACAATCGATGAAAATTTTTTTCTCTTTTTTTTTTTCCTTTTTTCGGTTGAGATTGTTCTAAATTTGCGGTTCTATATGCCATCCAGTTCCCACCATCCAGTTGCCACCATCCTGTTAATACCATCCGGTCACTATCATCCTGTTCCCACCATCCAGTTCATACCATCCGGTTACTACCATCCAGTTCCTACCATCCGGTTACTACCATCCAGTTCCTACCATCCGGTTACTACCATCCAGTCTCCACCATCCAGTCTCCACCATCCAGTCTCCACCATCCAGTCTCCACCATGCAGTCTCCACCATCCAGTCTCCACCATCCAGCCTCCACCATCGGGTTACTACCATCAAGTTCCCATCATCCAGTTCCCACCATCCACCTCATACCATGCGATTCATTCCATCCGGTTCGTACCATCGGGTTCCTACCATCGGGTTTCTACCATCCGGTCAATACCATCAGCTTCGTACCATCCGATTCATACCATCCGGTTCATACCATCCGGTTCATACCATCCGATTCATACCATCCGGTTCATACCATCCGGTTTCTGCCATCCAGTTCATACCATCCGGTTTCTGCCATCCAGTTCATACCATCCGGTTCCAACCATCCTGTCATCATCATCCGGTTTCTACCATCCGGTTCCCACCATCCAGTCTCCACCATCCTGTCTCCAACATCCGCTTCCTACCATCATGTTCCCACCATCCAGTTCATACCATCCGGTTCCTACCATCCGGTTAGTACCATCCGCTCCCCACCATCCACTTCCCACTACCCAGTTTCGACCATCCAGGTCCCACCGTCCGATTTCTACCATCCTGTTATTACAATCCGGTTCATACCATCCGGTCCATAACATTCGGTTCATACCATCCAGGTCATACCATCCGGTTCCTACCATCCAATTCCCACCATGCAGTTGGTGTATAGTATCCGGTCTTTGTCTTTGAGGAGCTTTACCTAACCCTCCCGGGAGGGATGCTGGGATGCTCCCCTGCCATCCGGTTCATACTATTCGGTACCTACCACACCGTTCTCACCATCCGGTTCATACTATTCGGTACCTACCACACCGTTCTCACCATCCGGTTCATACTATTCGGTACCTACCACACCGTTCCCACCATCCAGTTCATACCATCCTGTTCATACCATCCCGTTCATACGATCCAGTTCCTACCATCCGGTTACTACCATCCCGTTCATACTATCCGGTTCATACCATCCGGTTACTACCATCCGGTTCATACCATCCTGTTCATACCATCCGGTTCATACGATCCAGTTCCTACCATCCGGTTCCTACCATCGGGTTCATACCATC
This sequence comes from Plasmodium knowlesi strain H, assembly GCF_000006355.2. Classification (NCBI taxonomy): domain Eukaryota; phylum Apicomplexa; class Aconoidasida; order Haemosporida; family Plasmodiidae; genus Plasmodium; species Plasmodium knowlesi. The sequence continues at coordinate 335,005 of NC_011915.2, forward strand.
CGGTTCATACTATCCGGTTCATACCATCCGGTTCATACCATCCGGTTCATACCATCCGGTTCATACCATCCGGTTCATACCATCCGGTTCATACCATCCGACTCATACCATCCGGTTCATACCATCGGGTTAGTGTGTAGTATCCGGTCTTTGTCTTCGAGGAGTTTTACCTACCCCTCCCGGGAGGGATGCTGGGATGCGTCCCTGCCATCCGGTACCTACCATCCGGTTCATACCATCCCGGTTCATACCATCCAGTTACCACCATCCGCTTACTACCATCCCATACATACCATCCGGTTCATACTATTCCGGTTTATACTATTCCGGTTCATACCATCCGGTTCCTACCATCCAGTTCCCAAAATCCGGTTCCTACCACCCGGTTCCTACCATCCAGTTCCCACCATCCAGTCTCCACCATCCAGTCTCCACCATCCAGTCTCCACCATCCGATTTCCACCATCCGGTTTCTACCATCCAGTTCATACCATCCAGTTCATACCATCCGGTTCATACCATCCGGTTCATACCATCCGGTTCATGCCATCTGGTTACTACTATCCGGTTACTACCATCCAGTTCATACCATCCGGTTCCCAACATCCTGTTCCCACCATCCAGTTCCCACCATCCAGTTCCCACCATCCGGTTCCTACCGCCCGGTCCGTACCATCCAGTTCCTACCATCCGGCTTCAACCAACCGGTTCATACCATCCAGTTCATACCACCCGGTTCATACCATCCGGTTCATACCATCCGGTTCATGCCATCTGGTTACTACTATCCGGTTACTACCATCCAGTTCATACCATCCGGTTCCCAACATCCTGTTCCCACCATCCAGTTCCCACCATCCAGTTTCTACCGCCCGGTCCGTACCATCCAGTTCCTACCATCCGACTTCAACCAACCGGTTCATACCATCCAGTTCATACCACCCGGTTCATACCATCCGATTCATACCATCCGGTTGCTACCATCCGGTTTCTGCCATCAGGCTACTACCATCCAGTCTCCACCATCCACTTCCCACCATGCGGTTGATGCATAGTATCCGGTCTTTGTCTTCGAGGAGTTTTTCCTTTCCCTCCCTAAAGTAGCTAAAGCTAACCCCTGAAACCTAAATCCTAAACCCTGAAACCTTATTCATATACCCTAAAAGCTTTACTCCTATACCCTACAAACTTATTCCAACACCCCTAGAACCTTTATTCTAACACCCCTACAACCTTTATTCTAACACCCTTACCACCTTATTCTAACACCAGCACAACCTCCCTCCTAAACCCGGAATCTAAGTTCTAACACCCTGACCCCCTCCTCCTAAACCTGGAATCTAAGTTCTAACACCCTACAGCCTTACTCCTAAAACCGGAATCTAAGTTCTAACACCCGGACACCTTCTTCCTAAACGCGGAATCTCACTTCTAACACCCATACAGTATTACTCCTATACCCGGAAACCCCATTCTAACATCCATACAACATTATTCTAACACCCATACAACATTGTTCTAACACCCCAACAACCTTATTCCAATACCCGGAATCTGACTTCTAACACCCCTACAACCTTATTCTAGCACCCCTACAACCTTATTCTAGCACCCCTACAACCTCCCTCCTAAACCCGGAATGTAACTTCTCACACCCTCAACATCCTCATCATCCTTTACCCCCCACCTTTTTTTTTTTTTTTTTTTCTTTCATTTTATCTTTTTTTTCCAATATGGGAAGGTAGTGAGTATGCATATTTGCGTTTTTTTTTTTTTTTTTTTTTTGTGAAAGGACACCTTTTGTTTATAGAAAAAAAGAAAAAAAAAACATTCTTCCTTTTTTTTTAAGAACATTATATATTTTTTTTTTTTTTTTCCTTTTTATTTTTTCTTCAAAAAAAAAAAAGGAAATAAACCTTCACCCTAAAACATGTAAATAACAGGCCATATATTGTTGTTCTTATAACCTTAAACCCTAAAAAATGCAAAATCTTACACATGTACACCGTAAAATATTAAATCCCGCATACACCCTAAAAGTGCAAAATCCTACACATACACCGTAGAATATTATAAATCCCGCAACCTAAAAATGCGAAATCTTACACATATACACCGTAAAATATTAAATCCCGCAACCTACATGCGAAATCTTACACATATACACCGAAAAAATATTAAATTCCGCAACCTAAATACGAAATCTTATACATATACATCGTAAAATATTATAAATCCCGCAACCTAAATACAAAATCTTACACATATACACCGTAAAATATTATAAATCGCGCAACCTAAATACAAAATCTTACACATATGCACCGTAAAATATTATAAATCCCGCAACCTAAATACGAAATCTTACACATATACACCGAAAAAATATTATAAATCCCGCAACCTAAAAATGCGAAATCCTACATATATACACCGTAAAATATTATAAATCCCGCAACCTAAAAATACGAAATCTTACACATATTCACCGTAAAATATTATAAATCCTGCAACCTAAATACGAAATCTTACACATATACACCTGTAAAAATATTAAATCCCGCAACCTAAAAATACGAAATCTTACACATATACACCGAAAAAATATTATAAATCCCACAACCTAAATACGAAATCTTACACATATACACCGTAAAATATTATATCCCGCAACCTAAATACGAAATCTTACACATATACACCGTAAAAATTTATATTCCGCAACCTAAATACGAAATCTTACACACATACACCGTAAAATATTATAAATCCCACAACCTAAATACGAAATCTTACACATATACACCGTAAAAATATTATAAATCCCGCAACCTAAATACGAAATCTTACACATATACACCGTAAAATATTAAATCCCGCAACCGAAATTCGAAATCTTACACATATACACCCGTAAAAATATTATAAATCCCGCAACCTAAAAATACGAAATCTTACACATATACACCGTAAAATATTATAAATCCCTTTTTCTTCTTTTTTTATTTTTTTCCTTATATCCATTTCTTTACTTCCTGTTTTCTTCTAATAATAATTTTTTTTTTTTTTTTTTTCCTTTTTTTCACTTTTATTATTTTTTTTTTTCGTATTGCATGAAAGTGTTCACGTTCATGTGTAAGCAATATAAGTGAAAGAAAAAGAAAAAAAAAAAAGAAGATTCTTTCTTGCACATTTATTTCTTATTTTGCTTGCAACCTTAATTTATTTTTTTTTTTTTTGGTGAAGATTAGAACATATAATTTTTGTCTTACCTTGTACTTGTTCAGTTGCTTTCCTTATTTTCTGTAATGCTCCGCCCACTTGGAAGGAACCGTCCAACTGCATTGCTCCCCGAAATACTTTCTGTAATGTGTTCTGATCTAAACTATAGTCGTCATTTACTAATACGTCGGATATAGATGGTGTGCCAGCACTACTACTACTACTACTATTATCGCCTACTTTTAAAAATTCTGTCATATGTTGTGCATTCTCTTCTCTCTGCTGTTGCAGTTTCGTCGGATCCCTTCTTGGGACCTTACAGACGTCTTTCCAATAGTTCCAGGGGACCCATATCCTCCAGTTCTCGTTCTTCCGTCCCGCCCTTTCTGCCTGCGCTCTTCGTTTGATTTCTTCCTGGAGAAGTGCTTTACCAAATATCAGGGCGATTTGGTCAATGTTTTTACATTTATCCAAGTTCTTGGCTGCTTGCGAGTGTTTCTTCTTTAAATTATTTTCCACGTTGCGCGATATGTGGTCAATCACATCTTTTAAATGACAATGATCTCCATAAATTTCGGAAAGGGCAACTGTTCCGACGATGCAGCGACGATAGGCTTCCTCATTCGTGAGGGGCGTAATAACGGGGTCCTCATCCTTCGTGTCCCCTTGCTTCAGCCTGATCGTCTTTACTCCACGCATGAAATATTTTATTTCGACAATTCCTTTACATACATTCCGCAGGTACTCACCCCTGTGCCAATTACTCTCCTCACCCTTCAGAATGTCCCCCGCGCTCTCACAGAGACGCGATATTTCATACGACTCCCATCTACCCACGAGCCACTGGGTTAATTCTTCCCACGTTGTCCTCAAGTCCTCCTTCATTTGTTCCTATATAGAAAGTAAAGAAAGAAGGCAGATGTGTTCACACATACATATATATATACATATATACATATATATGTATATTCATTCACTTACCATAGCCTCCTTCCTACTGCTGAAAGTCCCTCCATTCTTATTCACTACTGTCTTCATCCATTCCTCCAACAATCCACCATTGGGTACTGCTTGCGCCGCCGCCATGTTTGTGAATTCTTCGTCTTCTACAGGGATATTTTACCAATTTCCATATGACCAAAAAAAAGAAAAGGAAAAAAAGAAGAATATTCTTCTTCTACTGCCTCTTTTATTCTTTTCCGTTCCGTTCCACTACCCTTAATCCTACTTTCCTTTTCTTCTTCTACTGCCTCTTTTATTCTTTTCCGTTCCGTTCCACTACCCTTAATCCTACTTTCCTCTTCTTCTTCTACTGCCTCTTTATTCTTTTCCGTTCCGTTCCACTACCCTTAATCCTACTTTCCTTTCCTTCTTCTACTGCCTCTTTTATTCTTTTCCGTTCCGTTCCACTACCCTTAATCCTACTTTCCTTTCCTTCTTCTACTGCCTCTTTTATTCTTTTCCGTTCCGTTCCACTACCCTTAATCCTACTTTCCTTTTCTTCTTCTACTGCCTCTTTTATTCTTTTCCGTTCCGTTCCACTACCCTTAATCCTACTTTCCTTTCCTTCTTCTACTGCCTCTTTTATTCTTTTCCGTTCCGTTCCACTACCCTTAATCCTACTTTCCTCTTCTTCTTCTACTGCCTCTTTTATTCTTTTCCGTTCCGTTCCACTACCCTTAATCCTACTTTCCTTTTCTTCTTCTACTGCCTCTTTTATTCTTTTCCGTTCCGTTCCACTACCCTTAATCCTACTTTCCTTTCCTTCTTCTACTGCCTCTTTTATTCTTTTCCGTTCCGTTCCACTACCCTTAATCCTACTTTCCTTTCCTTCTTCTACTGCCTCTTTTATTCTTTTCCGTTCCGTTCCACTACCCTTATCCTACTTTCCTCTTCTTCTTCTACTGCCTCTTTTATTCTTTTCCGTTCCGTTCCACTACCCTTATCCTACTTTCCTCTTCTTCTTCTACTGCCTCTTTTATTCTTTTCCGTTCCGTTCCACTACCCTTATCCTACTTTCCTCTTCTTCTTCTACTGCCTCTTTTATTCTTTTCCGTTCCGTTCCACTACCCTTAATCCTACTTTCCTTTCCTTCTTCTACTGCCTCTTTTATTCTTTTCCGTTCCGTTCCACTACCCTTAATCCTACTTTCCTTTTCTTCTTCTACTGCCTCTTTTATTCTTTTCCGTTCCTTTTCCTTCTTTATTCCATTGCCCCCAAAAAAATAATAATAGAAGAAGGGAAGGGAAAAGAAGGTTCCTTACGGGATGGGAAAAGGAAAAGGAAGGTTTAAAGGTTTAGGAGGGAAAGAAGAAAAAGAAGGTTCCTCAAAGGAAAGTAAGAAGGAAGAATGTTTATCAAAGGAAAGAATGTAAGAAGGAAGAAGGTTCTCTTTTCCCTCGGTTTAGGGTTCGAACAACAATAATATGTGACCTGGTGTTTTAGCCACCTTTAGGGGGGGAGAAAAAGAATCTTTTCTTTTTTTTTATAGGTGTTTTAAAGGGTAAGAAAAGAAAGAAGGATTTGAAAGGGAGCAAAAGAAAAAGGAGGAAGGTTTTAAAAAGGGGAAAAGAAAAGAAGGTTTTTAAAGGAGGAATAAGAGTGAAAGTTTAAAGGGGGGAAAAGAAGAAAGAAGGTTTCTTAAGGGAGGATAAAGAAGAAGAAGGTTTAATGAGGGAAGAAAATGAAGGTTTCTTAAAGGAGGAAGAGAAAAAAAGAAGTTTTACAGGAGGAAAAAAGAAAGAAGGTTTTCAAAGGGGGCAAAGAAAGGAAATTTTAAAAACGGGAGAAGAAAGGTTTAAAGGGAAGAAAAAGAAGGTTTTAAAGGAGGAAGAAAAGGAAGGAAGGTTCTTTCCTCTGTTCTTTAGAACAACAACAATATTGCCTGGTATTTTAGCCACCTTCAGGGGGAGAAAGAAGGTGAAAGAAAATTTTTTTTTTTTTCCTTCCCTAATTTTTTATAATATATATAAATTTTGGACGAAGATACACAATGGCAGCATCAACATCGAATGATGGATTATTGAAAGCATTGTTGGATTTGCAGGTGGAGGCGGCGCAGCAGGGGGATAGCGTGAATCCTCTAACGACTGGTCAAAACATTACAGTAAGTGCATATATGTACAATGAAAATTTGATGAAAAGGAAGAAGGTGAAATAAAAAAACAAAATAGAGTAAGGAAGTCAGATTTCGGGTTTAGGTGTAAAGGTTGTAGGGGTATTGGAATAAGGTTGTACTGTTGTTACAATATGGTTTTTGAGGTGTTAGAATAACGTTTTAGGGGTGTTAGAATAACGTTTTAGGGGTGTTGGAATAACGTTTTAGGGGTATTGGAATAAGGTTGTAGGGGTGCTGGAATAAGGTGGTAAGGGTGTCAGAATAAGGTTATAAGGATATTGGAATAACGTTGTAGGGGTGTTAGAATAAGGTTTTATCGGTATTAGAATATAGTTTCAGGGTGTTAGAGGTTTAGGGTTTAGGGGTGTTATAATAAGGTTGTAGGTGTGTTAGAGTAATGTTTTAGGGGTGTCAGAATAGGGTCTTAGGGGTATTAGAATAAGGTGGTAAGGTTGTTAGAATAAGGTGGTAAGGATGTTGGAATAAGTTCGTAGGGGTTTTAGAATAAAGGTTATAGCGGTGTTGGAATGAAGGTTGTAAGGGTGCTAGAATAAGGTGGTAAGGGTGTTAGAATAAGGTGGTAAGGGTGTTAGAATAAGGTGGTAAGGGTGTTAGAATAAGGTGGTAAGGGTGATAGAATAAAATGGTAAGGGTGATAGAATAAAATGGTAAGGGTGTTACAATAAGGTGGTAAGGGTGTTAGAATAAGGTTGTAAGGGTGTTAGAATAAGGTTGTAGGGTATAGGAGTAAGGTTTTAGGGTGTTGGAATAAGGTTTCAGGTTATAGGAGTAAAGGTTTCAGAGGTATAGGAATGGGGGTTCAGGGTTTAGGAATAAGGTTCCGGGGTTAGCTTTAGTTGAGTAAGGGGGGGAAAGGAAAATCTCCCCGTATACAAACTAATCCGGAAAATCGGTATTCCATATAAGGAGAATAGGACAAGGTTAAAATTTGAAAGGAAAAGAAAAAAAAAAAAAATAAAAATAAAAACATTTTTAATTTAAAATAATACGCAAATAAATTTGGGCCGGATAGAGTTAGACGGATCCCGCGTCCTATTCTACCGATGAATGCACACTCCCCTACTTATATCTGCACATATGCATCAGTCCCTAGGGCCTGCAGGTCACGTCCCCATCCCCGCCCCCCTTGGCATGTATACTTTAGAAAGGATCTGCATTAGGAAGGAGCTATTCACTTTTTAATCATTCCTCAAACATATACGGTAAAAAAAATACTATCACCCCTCCCTGATTGAATAAATCTACCTACTACGATGAAGAAAGCTAAAGTTGCAGTGCTTTCCGTGGCAACATATAGTCGCGGGAATAAAACATAATTCAGTCCAATCCCCGCGCCATTGAGGTCCCTCCCCCCTAATACAAATATTTACCACACCATTACATTGTCCCACGCTCTATGCCTGTACTTATGCACATCCAAGGGGATGGAAAGATTTCTCCTTCAACATTTATATTTTACTAACACGCCAAACTTCGTCATCATGACCTTCCCTGCGTTTATTCTTCCCTTTCCTGCTAATTTTACTCTTTCAACACACACAAAAAAAAAAAAAAAAAAAAAATATGATAACTTCCCCTTTTTCTGCTAACTCAAAATTAAAAAAAAAAAAAAAATAAAATAAAATAATTACCAAAAAAAAAAAAAAAAGAATGAAAAAGGGGAAAAAAAAAAAAGGAGAATTGCGCAACAGGGAAAGAATAAACCTTGGGGAGGTGCGACTATACGGGTACACTTAAAAAAAGCTGCCGTCCCGTTTCCTCCCTCGCCTAATAACCCGGATAGCACTCATCATATGTGTCCTTAAAAATGTTTTCACTTAGGCTATCCTTATTACTCCTATTTTCAGTTCCGACCTTCCCTGTATCGGGCAATTTTTTAGAATAGAACAAGCTCCTGTTACTGCCCCCATCCTGCTGTACCCTTTTATTTCCATCCTTTCCGTACTGCTCCTTCCTACGTCCCTCCGTGTGCACACCAATGGCACTTGAACTGCCACTACCACCATCATCACTTCCGTCATCCTCATCCTCATCGTCCTCATCATCGTCGTCATCGTCGCTGTCGTCGCCGTCCGCTTCATCTTCCCCGTCTGCGCTGCCTCCTACGCGGTTACCCCCCACATTGGCAACATCCGGCGCAATGGCTGCGCTGTTTACTGGTTCGCCTCCACCGCCCATTTCATCCCCATCGTTCTTAAAAATGTCCACGTCATCGTCGTCCTCCCCTTGGCCAAGTTCATAATTCTGCTCTTGCCGAAAAAAGTTTGCCGTTAGAGGTCTCTTTGGTAATCTTTCATTTTTCTTCTTCTTCTTATTCTCCATGTGCCACTTAAAGCATACGTCTATTTCGTCCAAAACGGATGCTTCCAAATGGTAAGTATAATTCACCTTCACGTCCTCCACCTTATATATATACCTGATAGGCACGTCATTCTTGTCCACCTCCATATTGATGTTGTACTTATAATTAACAGAGTAAATATTTCTGTTGTAATTTTTAAATTTCATGTTGTTCATTATGTTCCCATAAATGTTTTCTATTTTCCTCTTAAAATATACATGATGTGGATGTTCATACAGAAAAAAATATTTAAAAATGTGCCTCGATTCGTCGTTGGAAAATGTTGGTATTTTGTTGGCCACGGGACCATTATCCGTTTTATTTACTTTTAATTTCTTCCTTTCGGAGCTTATCTTATCAATTAATTTGTTCCTCACTTTATTTAAAAGTAAATAGTCAAGCCCTTTAACCAAATGGGTATGTTCCGTATCTCCTCCCATGAATTTCGACTCATCAATTGTGTTATTCGCATTGTCATATAATACACTTGCATCCTTAACATCCTTTACAATTCCTTTTCTCCTTTCTTCTGCTCTGTCTCTATACTTCTGTTCTTCCTTCTCTTCATTTTTCTTTTTCCTGGTTAAATATTTCTCTTTCCTTTTCAACTTCTTCCGTTCCTTCAGTAACAAGTTGTTTTCCCTCTCCTTCTTTTCCTTCTCGTAGTTGTCAAAGATGAGGCGGAAGTCGCTGTTCGTCAGTTCGCCCGACATGGTGCTCGAACGCTGGGGGGAATCAAAAAGGGTTCTGCGGTGCACTGCACAACTGCCTTAGCAACATAAACGTTTCCAATTTACAAAATACCCATCAAACTCCATTGGAATTTTCTGCCTCTCCAATGACCAAACACAAGTCCCTCGATGAACCCCCGTGTAATCATCTAAGTTCTCTCTCCCCCTCACACGCCTGCCAATTCGAACTCCCTGCACGCCGCTCTACGCCAGACTTGTCAAAATGTTGACCTTATATCGGGATTACTGTGTACCTGCGTATGTGCAGTCCACATTTCCCAGAACATATTCTCCAATCAGGTGTTTACTCCTTTTCCAAACAGACATACCTGCATATGCCCATATTTGTCAAATAAATGGACATGTAAGCATACCTAGTGCGATATACCGCATCATTCACTTTAAACTTGCGCAAACCACCCAGAAAGGGAGAATCAACCCAAATCATGAAAATAAATACACAAATTAAAAGGAGGCACAAAATGGAACACTGCCTAAATGCCCTCTATCGAATAATTTCGCATACGCTGAGGAAATAAGGTGAAGCACCCGTTTTCCTTCATGTCATTGCGCTCCTCATGTATCTGACAAAAATGTGAATATAACTCACAACATTCGGTCAAATGAAGATTCCATATTTTGGAAAACTTCTTCCACATTAAAAAATATAAATAAGGGCATACATACGGAAAGGGATATATATATATATATACTTATTACATTAACATGAGAATACGATGGAGGCGCACTGCTACCGCTGAACAATTTTTTCCCTTTTTCCCTTTTTACGAGCGATTTATATACACGGTACAATATGCCCGAACCCCAATTGGTGGAATAAATTAATATTGGTGCCACGCCTCGCACGCACTTCTTATACATCTCCTGGTGACGTTTTTCTTATTTCTTTTTTTTTTTTTTTTTTTTCCTACTTCCCCATCGGATAAAGTTAAATTCAATTTTTTCCACCTGAGAAGTCTTCATTCTCGCTCCTTCCAATTTTAAAGCCACTTATTTGATAGCCGCCCAACCCCTGTACTGTACAACATCTCAATACCCAATTCTTCCCATGTACTTAGCGTGACCCTTCCCTCCTTACCATGCTCAGCAGTTGGAAAACATAAAAAGGGGTAGGCGACGCATGTAACCACCTATGGGCAAGTTACATGTACTAATGACTTATGCCCCCCTTTACCCATATACATAGCGCCCTGTGGCCGCAAGGAGCATCAGAAAAATACTGCAAAGTGTAACATGAATGTATTGTAAAGCGGAAGCCTTGAAAAAAAAGACCCCAAAAAAAAGGTAGTCCCATAAGGGCCCATAGAAACCATATAAGGAGAAAAAAAAAAAAAAAAAAAAAAATTGTGTGAAATGACATCTGGACCAATATGAAACACAGCAATGCGACAAACCAAGTGGGCAACAAAGAACCGAATAACGACAACCCGTATGAGCCCCCCTACAATCACAAGGACATCTCTTCCGCAGCTGAAGAGCTACATGAGAGAAATAGCACTACAAATGAAAATGTGCTAGATGGCAACTTCGGTGAGTACCCCCCCCATTACGATGGTGGCCCAAATGATGACACCAGCAAGTTGAACTCTCCCCATAGGCATCCCCAGGGGAGCAACGACCAGAATATCGGAATCAACGCGAACAGTGAAAATATCAGTAACGCCGCAGCGGAAGGGAGGAATCGATCTGACAGTCTAAACAGTACAGGCACCCCAACTGGCGCTGCGATCAATCAAATGAACAATTCCATGTACACCCCCAACATGCCCTACATGCAAAATAACAAAATGATGATGAATGGTGGGAAAAATATGCACGGGAAATTCCCAATGAATATGAACCCACCCATGAGCGCCTTCCAAAACAGTCATGATATTATGACGAATCCGTTACGCATGCCTATGTTTCCAGGGCAACCAAACCCTATGCTATTTAATAACCCCATGCACTACATGAACAGTAAAGCCTATTTGAAGCACCTGAAATATAATAAAGTCATTACAGCCGACCCGAGCATACCTCCCAATGAAACCTTGTACGTAAAAAACTTAAACGATAGAATTAAAATAGACGAAATGAAAAAAAGTTTAAAAGATTTATTTAAGCAGTATGGTGTAATCGAAGACCTGGTAGTAATGAAGTCATTCTGGAGAAAAGGGCAAGCATGGGTTGTGTATGATACAGTTGAAAGCTCAACCAAAGCGCTAAATGCACTACAAGGATTTGTACTTTTCGGAAAAATCATGCAAATAAACTATTCGCATAACAAAAGTGATGTACATTCAAAGAGAGATGGTACCTTTGTAGAAAGGTCCAAGGAACCGAAGAAACCAAAACAGATCCTGGAGAGAGAACGGAAGCAGAAAGAAATCTTCGAAATGATGCAGAGAAATTTTATAGAAATGCAAATGAATAATTTCCGAATTATGCAAAATAACGAATTAGAAAAAAGAAAAAAAATTGACTTAAGTCAAATGGATACACAAGATTTAATTGCTAAGGCTCAGGCAAAGGCATACGAGGAAAAGAACAAAAAAAAAAATGAAGACTTCACAAAAAATAACAACACTATGTACCAGCAACCTTCTCCTTACTACCCAATGAATGCATTTGCCCCCATGCAAAATAACATCGTTGTGGCGTGCAAAATTCTGTTTGTCGAAAATGTCGTGGAGAATGTGAACACAGAAGAATTTAATGATTTGTTTAAAAAGTTTTCCGGCTTCATTGAGGCCAGAATTATTCCCCAGAGGAATGTCGCCTTCGTGGATTACTCCGATGAGGCCGCAGCAACGAATGCGATGAAAGGTAAGGCACAGGGACGACGGGTGCGATGGCTCCCTACGGGGTTCCCCCAGCCAAGCTATTAAGCACATGCTCCCGTGTGCACGTGTGTGGCAATATTTTTGCACATTCAAAAAAAAAAAAAAAAAAAAGAAAAGAAAAGAAAGAAAAGAAAAGCAACTGGAATACGTATAACACATGGTTCGGAAAAAAAAAAAAAAACCTCATATGTTGCAAGTCCGCTTGGAGTTGCCACCTCACGTACATTCTACAATTATGCCATTTCTGCACTTTCCCCCCTTCCTATTTGCAGCTTTACAAAATTATGAGCTCCAGGGATCGAAGCTAAAAATATCCTACGCCAAGAGATAAGGCGACTAACGCAATATAAGCCCCCTTCTCTGCATCTGTAAATACGCCTTTGCTTGCCGTTTTTCACCATTTTTAAGTGTCCTTTTTTCCTAAGTTGTAAATAGACTTCCACAATACGTCCATCTGAAAAATAGAATAATTAAAAAAAAGTTTTATAAAGTTGAACAGAGAAATGCAGAATGAGAATGTTCCGTTTTGGGAAAAAGAAAGGACAGGAGATGTGTCGGAAAGGCGTGCAGAAAGGAGAACTCACCTGCGCTTTGGTCTTCCCATATGAGTATCTTAATGCGGTGTGTATCATATTGGTTTCGCGAGGGTCATCCGTTTTAATCCACACCCTGAGATGAAAAGTTGCGAAGGAGGAAGTGTTAACGAGGTGCGGGGGTTACGCATATGGGTCAATTTATATATGTGGTAGATGCCGAAATGAGCGCAGGTGTATCGACCGGAACACAGGCACTCACAACCACACAAAGTAGCATAACCACCCAATGCAGCGCAGTACTTCTTTCACTTACCGCCCGTTATGGCCCACCGCCACTTCATAACTGATATCTGTGCCAATCAAATCCAAAATGTAGCATTTATCGCCAATTAAACTTTTGGCATAGGCAATGCTAACAGGGAACATATACCCATCCACCAGTTCGCCCAAATAATTCTCATAATTGATCCACGACTTCACATCAGAGGAATTAATACAGCTAGCCACAACGCTGTTATTATCCAAATTTATTTTTTCCACAATCATATAAAGTAATGTACCATTTGCTAGATTGGGGAAACTGCTCTTAGTAGCGTATTTAAAACTTTCAATTTTGTGTATAATGCATTCACAATTACAGTTTATGTCCATCTGATAGTAATCCAATTTTTTCGACTTCACTATACCTATTACCAGGTCGCCTACCTTGGGCATGTACTTATAACTTGTGTTCATGATATCATACTTATAGGGATAGTATGGGGCTTTCAATAAAATGCCTGAACATTTACTTCGGTAGAAGTTCTCACTCTCGACATCATGCACTTGTTCGAAGTTGTGCTCATTTATTCCCTTGACTTTGTCTTTCCCCATCTGAATGTAATCCCCACTTATGATGACCCCATCTTCCATTGCGCCTCCGTGTTTGTGCTAAAAGGGAGCTTGTACAAATGCAAGCAGCTTCAAAAAGTATGGTATGCAAACATGTCAGCAAGTGTGCCCAAAAGCGCGTGTGCCTTCTTCTTATCGCCCTTTTATATTTCCCCCTAGGCTATATGATTTTTGTTAAAAAAAAAAAAAAAAAAAAATTTTCCTTCCCCCACGACCGTTCAGTTGGCTAAACTTTTTATTTGGAAAAAAAAAAAAAATAAATAAAATAATTTATTTGGCCAAAGCAGACCAGCACCAAAGTAGCGAACACAGAGTAACAAATTTTTTCCATAAGGTAAAAACTCATGCACCAAAATGGACGACAAAGTGGCGTTGCAACGTACCGTGGGGGGGGGAGAGCAGGCTTCAGAAATAAGAAGTACAGTGGTGCGCATAAATGCGGAAATTGCCATACCGCCTCTGTTAAAAAACGCGCTTTTACCCCCACGTCGTTGCTTCGGAACATATCACGTACGAGTATACATATATATATAACTACTTATCGCCCCCTTTCCGCGCCCCTTTTTTTTTCCCCCCTCTCAAAATTGAAATAAAATTGCTTTCCCAATTTTTTTGCTAAAATTATATATTTTAAATTTTGCAACCACTGCTATGGTTCTCCAAAAGGATAAAAAAAAAAAAAAAAAAAAAAAAAAAAAACAGCAGTTATAGGTCATTTTTGCCGCTCCCTTGACCCATTTACGCAACATAGATGTATGCAATATTAGGGTAAAAAAAAGGAATCTAAGCGGAAAATGAGAAATTATACCAAAAGATAGACGATGGACCAGAAGAAATAGCTCCCCACTGTTTGCAATAAAAAATAACAACTGCGCTGTTGCAGCACGAGTGGGAGGAGCCCCTTTCGACGCTGCTAGAAATATGCGCATCAGGTAGATATTACATGATCTACAGACTATAGCTATTTTTTCTTTTTTTTCCTTTTTCTCCCTACATTGCCTAGAAGCTGTATGTAAGACGGGGGAGGCATCTCCCATGCACGATTGAAGCATGTAGCTTAACTGATCAGCTACGCAGCGAGCCGAGAAGCAACGAACCGTGGATGGCACTGTGGCCCTCCACCCCCACACCTTCCCCATACGTAGAAAATTTGACAGCGTGGACAAAATGACGGACAAGGTGTGCCGCATGGTGGAAAACATGGTATACGAGTTTAATGACTTGAAGAGAAAGGAGTTATTCACAGACAAGGAAATCGTAACAATTGCGAACAAAAGGAGGAACCACGAGTACACAATTAACAGCTCATCCAGTATACTACTCAACTACATTTTATACATTGAATTTGAAATTAATTTGGAAAAAATAAGAGAAAAGAGAAAATTGAAAAAAAAAAATGATATGCTGAATGAGATTAATGAATATAATAAATTGCTAAAAAGTCAATATGAGGAGTATACAAATTTGAAGGCAAAAATACAAAGTGAAAAATGCCCCCAAAAGAGCAAGTCGCTGCGGAAGTTACTAAATAAAAGTGAATACAACATTAACTGTTGTAAGAAGAATATTTTAAAAATGGAAAATAAATTACAAGTGCTGATACGACATAGCTTATCAGATTATTCACTTGTAAAAAGAATAATTAACATCTTCCAAACGTGTTTAAGGAAACATCATAATAATATAGAAATATGGCTACACTACTTCAACTTCTGCTACGTAAAACGCAGAATGGAAAATTTGGAGAGTGCCATATTAAACAGCTTAAAATATCATATACAAAATGAACTCATATGGGTCTTCTACCTGCACTATTTTTATAACATTAGAAAAAATATTCAATACACAAGGAAGCTATACATAAGGGCCATTTTATTCATCCCCAAAAGTTTATCCCTTAACGTTTTATACTTCAACATAGAATTCGACATATTCTACAAACTGCTAACAAATTTTAAGCAAAAAGTAGACAATTCGTCTAATAACCATTTTAACCAATTCGTTGACTTCTGCAAAAATAGCGCAAAGGAAGAACAAGACACTAATGATGCTACAGCTAGCCAAACGAAAGAAGACATACTCAAACGTGATATTGATCAAGGGGATTACAAAACTGTTAAGGATGAGGATAAATATGGTTTAGATGTAATCATCTTCCTAACGAAGAAATATTTGGAAACATTTCAAAATGATAAAAGCCATCTTTACATTTTCATTTTCCTACTTTTAAATATTTATTTTAAAATGGAAAAAAACAAATGGGTAAAGAATTATGTTCTTCGGTTTGACAATTTTAAGGAAATAATCTTTAACTCCATAGACATGTACAAGAGGGATCAACCCTGTTTTTTCTACTATCAATTTGTATCCAAATGTGTTGCTTCAACACATTGTGAACTCTCCGAAGATAAGGATTTCCAGCTCTTAAAAAATTCCTTCTACCAAAATGGCGGCGAAGAATCACAGCTACAAAGGTACTTTGACGTGACGCAAGTAAACCTCATGTTACGTGAACTCCTGGATACATTCCACAATGACCTTATGGTTTACTTCTTCTGTCTCCTACTTGAGAACCTATTCGAGGTTTTTGTAGAATACGCTAACGTAGACGATGTCTTCACCGTCGACAATTACGCTGGAGCGCAATTCCCACTGTTAACACAACCTGAAGGTTCCCTCAATGGGGATGCAAAAACGGGGGGGAACAAAGACAATACAGAACCCAAATTAGACGAACAATTGGAAGAACAAAGCAACAAGGAGGACATGGAGGGGAAAAAAAATATCCTCTTCCATATGAAGAAACCCACCTTGACAAATCATGAGGAATTACAAATTTTCCAGTTTTTAAAGGAAGAAATTTTTCTGTGCGGTTCATACAAATTTAAAAAAGTTAATGAAGAGTACCTAAAAGAAAAGGATAACAGCACGTACCATTTTCTGCAGAAGCTGAACTTTGTGGCCTACGTTTGCCTCTTTGAAAATAGACACTCAGATATAAGTAAGAATAATTTCATTTACAATTATGAAGAAATCAACAAAAATAGCGAAATCCTTTCATCCATTTTGTACTTCTTCCTGTTCGATCCAAAAAAAGTCGAAGCGGGTGATATGCCCAAGAGGAAACACCAATTGGAGCACGCTCAACAGGTGAATGAAGCGCAAGGTGACCTCAGCAAAAGGCGCAAGAAAGGGTTCGCCCTCCTTGGTAAGGACAGTCAGCGCCTCCCCCAAGCATCCAGCAAACGGGGACAACGAAGAGATGTTAATAGTGTTTACGAAAGTGATAGCGATAACATGAGTGACGAGGAAAGTGGCGGAGTAAGCAGCAAAAGTAACAGCAACTCAGACAGTGATAGCAACAGCGAAGGTGATGGTCAAAGGAACCCCGACCTTGATGAGCACCTCAACCCAAACGAAGGCAAAGGAAGCACTAATGGAGGGGAGGGCCCAATCAAACTGCACACTCAACCCACATGCGAAAACGAAACAGCCAAACAAAAAATTTCCATCATTGATGAACTGCTTTCCTTACTAAGCAAAGAAGTGGACATCTTTGTCAAGGTTACCATTTTGAAGTGTATCCTAAAATTAATAATATTCTTAAACAATAACCAATTGAAGCGCCATTTCAGCGCGACCATCTCTGAGGAATTTGAAAAGGTAAGGAAAACTCCTCCCCAAAAAAACTTCCTCAAAGTGGAACTAACCAATTTGACCGATTTGTATAAAAAGGCGTACAGCGATGAGTACGCAGGGGTGTAACCAAATTTGTGCATTTTTTCTTTTTTTCTTTTTTTTTTTTTTTTTCACCTTTTTTTAAATTTGGAATTATTACTCCCCCTGCTTACACAAAATTCGCCTCGTCATTTGTCCCCAATTTTTTTATGTTACAAAAATATGTGAAAAAAAAAATTTGATAAACTCCTTTCCATTTGAAATTGCATACAATCAAAAATATGTAACAACCGTCATCCTTATTTTTCTACCTCTGTGCTCATTGAGGGAGCTTAAAAAAATGAGCCTTGAACACTTTTTTCCGAACTGGAACGGTTCATGCGAATAATACAAGTCAAACAATGTGGCCACTTGCTGCAAGGTCCATGGGCAAAATGGCTCAATAGACCAAGTTACTACTCCAAGGAGGGATAAAATATGACAAGCGAAGTAACATTGCCCAATGTAACACAAACGAATATATCTTAATTTACAAAAAAAAGAAAAAAAGAAGAAAAATTCTCCAATTGTATCATATTAGTCAATATTCGAGCTACCCCTGTGCAAGTGTAAAAAAACGCAAATCGCAAAGGTGTGACTGTGACCTACATATGTAGACAGGTTGAAGACACCTGTTCGTAACGACAAGTTGATTGGAGAGGGAATCATACATGAAGGAAATACACACTACATCAGGTCTTTCTCCTCTTCTTGTTCCCATCCTTCTCCATCGGATTCGTCGTGGAAATCCTCTTGAGTTTTTCCTTTTCTTCTTCCGTTCGCTCTTCCTTCTTTTTCCCCACATTTTTATATATATGGAATTCTTTCTCCGTTTTCAAGTTATCCTTCTTGTAATTCTTCCAGTTATTTACTCTTTCCTCTCTGCCCTCAATCCACAATTTTCTTTCCTCTTCTTTTTTTAATTCCTCCTTCATTTTTTCTTCTTCCTTTTCTTTAGCATATTGCAAATTTGCTAGCTTACATTTCTGTGCATATTCCATTTTCTCCTTCTGCACTTTTAGAAGATTTTCACATTCTTCGTTAATCAGTAGTTGTACTTCTTTAGTTATTTCATACTCCTCTTCGTTTTTGTTTAAATATTCGTTCAATTCATTTCTTATTTTTTTTAAATTTAATTTCTTTATAATATTCTTCTTGGCCGTCTCGTAAACACTCTTGTACTGTTCCTTAATGTCGTCTTTTTTCAGTTCTTCATAAGCCTTATTTAAAATGTGAAACGCCTCACTAGCTTTCTCAATTTTACATTTATCTGGATGAATAAGCACAGACAGGCGTCTATACTTGCTTTTAATCTTTTCCATGTCCACATCTTCATGTATACCAAATATTTCAAATGGTGAACTATTTTTATTTGCTAATAATCTAGCTATTTCACTTTCTGCATCCCCCTTATTTAGTTTTTTCCCTTCTTGTTGGTTTTCCATATTGGAGGAAATATTTTCAATGTCTTTCAGAAAATCGTCAAACATCTCGTTCAGTGCGTCTTCACCTAGCTCATCTGCCCCTTCCTTCTGTGCACTATTCTCATGGTTGTCCTCGACCGCGCTAGATGTGTTATTGTCGCTTGGGTTCATGTTTGATTCCGCATCCTTTTCCCCGCCTGCACCACCATAACTTCTACCCTTCGCACTTACATCATCTTCCCCACCCTGCAGATTCGTTTCTCCACTACTCGGTTCGTTCATTTTGCCCCTTTGCAAATTACACCCATCTAGCAAAGCGTTATATTTATGAGCACACAAAATGCGCAAAATTAAAAAGAATGAAAAAAAAAAAAAAAAACTCACCAACAGATTCGGTCTGCCTCGTCACAGAAGAAAAAAAAAAAAAATAAATACTTACATTTATGATATACTGATTAGCCCGTTTAGCATTCACCCGTGTGATCCATCAACTAAAGTGGCTCTATTTTTCTATATATATCCATCCCAAAATTGACTTAGATTAAAATATATATATGAATTGTTTGAATTGAAATTCGGTATGCAGCTTCTTTTTCATGCCTGCTCCTCTGTGTTCATGCCCCCTTCAGTGTAAAAGATAAGAATGTTAACAAAAGAAGCGCCCCCTCCACAAAAAAAAAAAAAAAAAAAAAGGATCATTCTTTTAATCGCAGAAGCTGTGCCATATATTTTCCCATTTACCTATGCATTTACTGCTTTAACATCTAAGCACGCGAACCCGTTCATGGCTAGCTAAACATTCGTACAGGCGCAAACACATAATTTTTTCCCCCCCTTCTCTGTGCCCTTTGAAATGCCCCGTTGGCAAAAGGGCCGACGCGAACCCGAGGGGCGTTCTGCGCAGATGCGTCAAATCCAATTCCAAATGGGACAATAAAACGCCTCCATATGTATGTTTCATATGTATGTTTCATATGTATGTTTCATATGTATGTTTCATATGTATGTTTCATATGTATGTTTCATATGTATGTTTCATATGCACGTTTCATATGCATGTTTCATATGCATGTTTCATATGCATGTTCCATACGTATGTAGATAGGTATGCAATATCTATTTTCTCTTAAATACGTACGCGCACATTGCTACTTGTCGTTTGTGTGAAATTAGCCCGTTGGAAGTGTTACCCCCTAAATGCCACTCATTTTTACCCTCCCCTTTGTAAAAACTAATTTTAAAAGAAAATGCTCAGTTTAGTTTTTCCCCCGCGGAAACACTGCTGCAGCGGATTCACAAAATCGTTTTTGCTCAGCCAGGCAAATTTGAATCGTTCCACATTTACCCGCACAAGTGGCAAACGTTTTTTTTTCCTGAGAAGGGGCTTCAAAGAACTATGTGCACGTAAAGGTGGAATCCACATTGGGCATACTAGGAACGCTTCCTACTCGTCGACCGCAGGTGGCATTAACGAGGAGGCCACTTTCAGCGGTAGGTTGCAGGATGATCGCAGAGTAGGTGCAGGAGCGCCCTGTGGAGAGGCGCCCCCCGAGCAGATTCCCCCCTCGCCTCAAATAAATGGAAACCCGTCCAACGTAGTCCCACTAAAACCGAAACGGGGGGAGAATGCAGAACCCCCTCTCTGCAAGAAGGAAAACGGAGACGACATCAACATAGAGGACGCAGAAGAAATTGACAAAGACGCAAAGAGGAGCCTTCTGGAAGTTTTCAAATACAAGAAATTCACAGATGTACAAAAAATAATATACGAAAATGTTATAAGAGAAAAAAAAACAAATGATCTACTCGTTCAGGCAAAAACAGGGACAGGGAAAACCATCTCCTACCTACTTCTAGCAATAAATGACATCGAAAGAAACAAAATTATGAGTGTGCACACACTTATAATAGTGCCCACAAGAGAACTGGCAAATCAAATTTATAACGAAGCAAAGATGTTGTTAACCTTTAAAAATAATATTAACGTATTAACCCTAATTGGAGGAATCAAAAGAAGAGAGGATCAAATAAATTTGAGAAGAATTAAACCAGACATAGTTATCTGCACAGTAGGAAGGCTGCTAGATCACTTTGAATGTACATACTTATTTAACACTCTTTTTGATAATTTGAAAATGCTAATAATTGATGAAGCAGACCAGCTACTAAGTTTGGGTTACGAAAATGATATCAACAGAATACTAACCTATTTACCAAAGAAGAGGAGAAACTTACTCTTCTCTGCAACGTTAAATCATAATTTAGATGACATAAGACAGAAAATGTGCAAGCCAGACTATATGTTCCTAAACTGTGTAAAAGACCCCTCAAAACATACGAACGAACAGCTAAAGCAGTATGTCATTTTTCACAAAGCAGTTGACACGACTGTTATTCTATACAATTTATTGATGGAACATATGAGATTAAATCAGTTCACGTACAAAATATTAGTGTTCTTTCCCACTGCTAGAGCTACATGCTTTTATGCAAATTTTTTTAAAACTCAGCTAAAAATTTCCGTTTATGAAATTCACAGAAAAAAAGAACCCGCTCAAAGACAAATAACAGCTAACCGATTTGCTGTAGAATCTGTGGGAATATTATTCACCTCAGATATAAGTTCCAGAGGAATTAACTACCCTGATGTAACCCTAATAATTCAAGTAAATTGTGCCATTTCCAGGGAGCAATATATACATCGCGTTGGTAGAACCGCCAGAAGCAACAAAGATGGAACAGCCATTTTACTACTCAATGAAGCAGATGAATTGTTCTATCAACAGATAAAAGATCTAAATATTCAGATATTAAATCCAAATGATTATTTATTAAAAAATGTTAACGTATCCAATTATCTGAACAGCTGGATGTCCAATACGCAGCTCCTTTACTTGGCTTATGCGTATTATTCTTCGCTCCTCCGATTTTACAAAACGAAATACGCTACGCTTAAACTATCAGATGATGAAATTATTGACGTCGTTAATAATGCCCTGCTTTCCACTGGGCTGGTTGAGCAACCCCACATTTCGAGCAAGCTAGCTATAATGTTAAATATGCAAAATAACACCAGGCTCAAAATTAGGAAAGACATTGACGATTTGCTGCTTTAGGGAAGCCACATACCTGCTCTCTCTCTCTGATGTTGAGATGAAACCACAAAAGGGTGAATTATAATACATACCTTAAATCGAATAGTACCATTAAAAAATGGAATTGATTGGTGTAATTTTGCCACATGTTAGTTGATATGTTCAGACGTTCAGTGATGCCTAGACATTTGGATCGGGAGAAACGTAATAAAGTTGTTCGCTTCTTCACCTGGTAAAATTACGCTTAAAAAAAAAAAAAAAAAAACTTTCAAAGGAGTAAAAAACAGAAATAGCCAAAAAGGGATGACACGCGATGCTCGTCCATGCCGCGCTCACAACACATGTTAAATCAAATTTTAACTCCATGCGGCTCCACATTTCGCATATCTCTTGCCACAAGGATGGAGCAAAAAGGAGTGTTTTTTTTTTTTTTTTTTTTTTTTTTTCGTATGGCTCTCTTTTTCCAGCTCATGTGATCATGAACGTTTGTATTTTCTACACCCTCTTCCTAAAAACCTACACACAAAAAAAAACTTCCCCCTAATACGTATAAATAACATTCCCCTCGATGAAAAAATACTTGTCCACCTTATCATAGTAGCATATTCCATTAAATTGACAACCCTTCGTGTATATGGAATTTATTACTTCCCCGTTGGAATTTATTTCAACAAGTTTCCCTTTTTTTTGGCAACCACTTAAATCCTTGAGCAGCACAACAAAGTTGGTGTTATCCGTACAAATGAATAAAGGGGAGTAGCAACCATCTATCTGTAGGAAGTGACACTTAATGTAAGAATTTCCTCTTCTCATTAATCTCACAATTTTATTTTCTTTCGTTAAACAAACGTATATATCATTCGTCGACCCATTATCATATACACACAGGTTATGTGCGTACGGCATGTTGGGAATGTCTATGGACATCATCATTTCTATGTCTTTATTTACATAGAACAAGTTACACTTATTTTCTTCATTAATACTTCCCGAATCAATTATGTATAAGATATTCCTTTTTTGATCATAAAACAAATTGTTCACTCCCTGGAAATATTGATCTTCGTACTCATCCGTGTACAATTCCATTTCTTTATTCCTGTTTATCACCATCAAGCCGCGAATCACTTTAGCATTTGAGGGGAAGGAGGGGGTTTCACATTTGCCAAATGGGGTTTCAAAAAAAAAAAGAAAAGAAAAATGCAGAACATTAATGTAGAAAATTATTATACATATTACACCAATAAGGTGTAAAATATAATGTCTGAGTGACTACTGAACCGTAACCTAAGATCACAAATTAACTTAAAAATTAAATCGATACATACGGGACACGGTGCTTATAATGCGACAAGCAGGTTAATTAACTACCTCTTTTGGGAGATGCTTCTCCATATCTAAAGTGCATATAGTACTCTTTGACAGTGTCTCACGATATTCTACATTGACATATATTCTACGTCACTGTGCATTGTATGATGCTACATTTTTTTTTTTTTTTTATTACTAGGGTCGAAAACGTAGAAGTTGTAATCGTTGTCCGCACACAAGCAAACCGCTTCAACATCAATGCTATGATATCTTTCTCTCTCCGCGTTCTGAGTATTAGTTTTTTTTCTTCCATTTTGTACATCTTCCACGCTTTGATCTCTTTGATCATTTTCTCCGCTCTCGTTGTTACATTCATCTGTGTCTTCTCCATCTAACTCTTCACTAGATGACGAAGTCGAACCTGATTTGTCTCCGCCTTTTTCATCCCACTTCTGGCTTTTCAATTTATACCTGAAGATTTCTCCCCCTTCTGCAATAACGCACAACGCACCTTCCACGTCTATGCAAGGGGAATACAAATCAGAATCATTTTCGTAGAAAATTTCTATATTTTTTTTTTCTGTTTTTTTTTTATTCCTCACTTCGTCTACTTTGAACGGGTAATTGACATTTAATTTGTAATCATATGTGTCCATTTTTTTCCTTTATTGATCCTTAATCTTTTCTTCTTTTTTTTTTCTTCCATCTCCTATTTTTTTTTTGCTATACCACTTGTTGACGCTGCGTTCGTAATTTCCTCATCTGTGGAAGTTCATCAATTTCTCCTTCTCCTTATTCATCGTGTATATGACCTTACAATGGGGCTGTTGCGCATTTTAGCACCTATGTGTGTGCATTGGAAAAAAAAAAAAAAAAAAAAAAAAAAAGCATGCGCAAGAACATTTGAATAAACAAATAAATCCTCAAATACTCAAAATTTCTACGGCGCAAAACTGTCTTCCGCAAGGAGCCAACTTCCTACACACCTTTTTCAATGTACCGAGCAAAATGCCCTCTCCTTTTGCATATCCCCCAAGTATTCACCTATTTTTATTTGAACATTTGCATTTATTATGCTACAAATTTACATTCTCACGTGATAACTCAGTTGGAACAGAGACACAAAAATGAAGATAGGGCAATGAGTAAATTGCGAGCATCCTAAGCCCGGCTTCTCTAGGGTCATTCGCTTCTAACTTCGTTGCCCTTCCTAGAGCTGTCATATACCTACATGTACACCTACACCTGCGTATTATCATTCACTCACATGTTAACGCGCCTCATTACATAGACAACCAACTGCAATGTTAAAATAGCAAAAAAAAGAAAACTGACACAAAATTGTCATCAATTGAGTCAATAGATGATTCTTACACGGTTCATTTCTTATATGAACATTCGTGCTCCTATTCATACATGTGGTTGTTTCCCTAATCGCGATTGTCTACATGCATCTCTAACATTAAGGGGTTAATAAATATGTGACACAAGAAGGGGGATAGAATTGAAAAGGTTTAAATTTCATGACAAGTAAAAAAAAAAAAAAAAAAAAAAAAAAAAATGAAAATACGAAAGATAGCGCAGGTGCAATATACACCAGAAGGAACGAACGAAGGGGGGAGAACGGAAAAAAGAAAAAAAAATTCACGTGCACATTTTTACACATTTCAAGTTCCAGTTAATTCATCATCCCATGAAAAGCGTAATAAGTAAATTGTAAAAACTGAAGTTGGACGCACAAAAAATTAAGTAGAAATGTTATTTAAAAAATTCCCATAGCCACGCTAACTGTTCTTACCTTTTTTTGCTTTGCAATTTTATGTGAAAGTCAACATCACTGTATGTTCTTAAGATAAACTTTGTCCTGCGCATGTCTGAATCGGACAAAGACGTCAGGTTTCCTTTTACAGATTTTTTTCCTTTAACTCTTCTTTTATTTGTTCGAGTGCTTCCCCTATTTTGTTGACTTTCGTTTGGATCTTCCTTGTTACTTAACCCCACTAAGTTGAGTATAGAATCTCTGTGTGCATAGTACAAGTACGAACAAACTGAAATTAGCGTTAGCATTTTGATCCGCGTAAATGTACTCCTCTCAAAATATATATGCGTATATATATTCGCGCATATACATGTCGATCGTGGCTTGTGTCCCTCCCGTAGGTCTCTAAATTAAAAAAGTGAAAATCGTCGGGGTGTTATCTGGTGTACACTTCTGTCCATCCGTTATATCTTATCCCCTCTGAACATGATCCTTTGTCATATGGTTTTATCCTTTACGCTTTCTCTTAAATGTAATTATCTTCACTACTCCTGAGAGAAATTTCCTTAAAGAAGTACTGTGCACCCCTTTTTAAGCACGAATGTAGAGGCTACAGCGGGGGGGATGCATTTATTCTGCTCATAATAGCACGTGAAACTATTTTATGCCCAGCGATGTCACTTGCGGAGGGCATAAAACGTATACATATACAACAGTCACATGCACACACGCACGCGTATACCTTTAAAATGACACACAAAAAAGGGCCATTTTGCCACAAACCATAAGCAACCACTCTGTTACGCGAAATTTTTCTTATAAATTGAAGAAAAACAGAACAGTTGCAAACTCATTGGGAATTATACTTTGTGAAAGAGAAAAAAGCTAAATGAACATCACAAATCAGACTAACCAAAAGAGGAAATTCACCAAGCCGTGGTTTTAATTTTTTTTAAATTCAACTTGTTAATTCATAAATATTTCCCCCTCTATATATTGTTCCATAAAGAACAAGTGAAAAAAAAAAAAAAAAAAAAAAAAAAAATTGTCCCCTTCAACCGTTGTTCTTAAATTCTTCATTGTTCTGCAGCCTTTTTCTGAAGGGTTAAAAGTTAAAAATGACAGGAAAAAAAATCCTCAATTTGTGTGGAAGAATAAAGCCTCAAAACGTAGGAAAATAAATTGCCTGTTGTATTTATGCAAAAATATAATTTGACAAAATAGCTTTAAAAAGGCAGATTTACTGAAAAATTGATATACATAAATGTGTGTGTAAGAATGAATTTGTCAACATATTTGAAGTTTTTTTTTCCTTCGCAGCAAGCGAAAAGGTCTTGTTAAAAATAAAAAAAAAAAAATAATTGTGCGACATTGCCAAAAAAAAAAAAAAACTTTTGTATACATAACAAAAGAATTTATTTTATTTTATTTTTTTTAACTTCCTTTTCGGAGAATAATGCCACGTATATAAGCTTATTCACTTAGACACACACTCGCTTGTATCTTGCGCACGCAAGTTGGTTCATGTGTTAATTTGGCCAAAAGGGCAACTCCCCTTGAGAATTGCGAGACAGTGCCGTGTCCCTCTTCTTAACTTCCATGCGTTTAATTGGGAGAATAAGGAAGAAAGGAAAGAATGATGAAGCGATAAATGGGCTAAAAAAGCGAGCTAAATAAAATGAACGCTCGGGAAAACAATTACATGCACACAAAATTTACCCCCCCCTTTCAAACAAATGAACCTGCACAAATTTTACCCCTGTTTGAGGAAAACTGTGTCATCATGCGCTCTTCTACACATCCGTGTGTGCGCAATTCTTTTCCCCTTTTTTTTTTTTGTTCCTACTCACACTAAATACCCTCGTCATAAATTTCCTCGTGGCCTATATGCGGACTTCTATCGAGAGGCCGTTCAATAACCCATCTGGGAGGGTTCATATTTCTCTCGGATTTGTCCACGGGCCAATCGAGCAAGCAATCATGTCTTTCTTCAGATGGAATATATTCCCCCTCTGATACAGATGGTCCTTTCTTAATTTGTTCTCGTCTTTTATCAATTTCTTTCAGAAATTTTTTCTTCTTCTCCCATAATATTTCTCTTTCCTGTTTCGATTGCGCACTTTCTGGATCTATATCATATTGCCTATGGACATCCTTTCTGTAAAGCCATTTTTTGGTATCCTCTAATTCTTCTGCGGTTGTTTTATATTTATTCCACGGCACATCAGTATATCTATCCTTGTCCATATAAAATTCTGGGTTCCTAAATTCTTCCTCCACAGATCCATCATCACATGTGTGGCAATTATTGTATAGGGCATTTTCCATGTAC